>NW_027157119.1:6086-24149 GCF_002600585.1 Cystoisospora suis | reverse complement strand
CTCATTCATTTCTCATTCATTTAGTTATTATCTGTGACAGCGGCAACAAGACGTAGAAGCTGTAGAAAGATCGTAATGACATCGACGTATATCATCATCGCCGCGACGATATAGTCATCCTCGCTTAGTCGGAGCTTTCCTCTCCCAACGACTAACTGTGTATCGACAACTAAATAGACGGAGAAAAGAAGAAGAGCTAAGCTCGAGTAGAGGATATGGGCCCACTTCGGCAAGAGCATGCAGAGAAATCCAAAGATCATGAGATTCAGCGTCAACACAAAGAGAATCCCGAGACAGGAGGTAAAATCGTATCTCGACTGACACGCAAAGAGCGATAGACCGATGGTAATTACCGCAGTCCCACCTACAGCTATCAAGACGGTCTTCTCGCTATAGAAGGAGGTGATCGAGCCTACAAGGACCGATTCGGCTAATGTGAAGAAAAAGAGAAGAAGATAATTCCAAGGAAATCGACGTGATGCCGCTTGACAACATAATAAGGGGATAGACGTTACCAGCATCAAAACTGAAGAAAGAAAGAAAGAAAGAAAGAAATTGAATGAAAAATGAATGAGACACATAGATAGATTAAAGATACATAAATAGATAGATAGATAGATACACTCTTTACAGCTCGTATAGGCATACATAGAGATTCCAAAAGAACATACATGTATGGACGAGGAGCTATCAATTTATACCAGACAGGAAGGGTAAAATAAGGGAAGAGTCAGGAAGCATGTCCCTCCATACAGAGAGATACATATATATATATAGAGAGAGAGAGGTCGATAGAGAGATTAAAGACAGATAGATAGATCAGGAAGCATGTGCCTCCATATAGAAAGATACATATATAGAGAGAGAGAGAAAGAGAGATATCGATAGAGAGATTGAAGACAGATAGATAGATAGATACATCTGTATGTGAGAGAAGACGAGTGAGCGATGAACCGAAACTTGAAAGGAAAAGATTCGAATCTAAAGATAGAATCTTTTTTCTCTCCCTCTCTAAAGATCCAAACCCAAGAGAGAAACAAGGGAGAGAAAACGAAAGAAAATCCTCGCTACTTTCTTGCCCTTCACTCCCTCTTTCTAACTGAAGTCAATACACACGCAAATATATACACATGCATACCCCCTAGCATGTATATGAACATGTACGCACGAATACGTGTGTATATGCATGCATGTAAGCTGTGTGGCACTGAGTAAGCTTCTGTCTAGAGAGAAGTGGGGTGTGAAAGACCATGAAGAGTTGAAGTTTGCAAAAGGAGAAAGAAAAAGTGAGCTACCCATGTTACGAAGTGTATCTACACAAATATATAGCTATATGTATATATAGCTTTGTATCTGTAAATATGATGTATACGGTTCTTCTGTATGTGAGAATCCAAGAGAGAGAGAGGAGAGAAGAGAGATCGACTTACTTGCAGCTGTGATGATGACAGGTTGGCCGTGTAGGTGCATCCATACCCTTATAGGGTCGACAAAGAGAAATACAGCGGAGACAGCCGTTGTCATGAGAAGCTGAAGAGCTATAATTCCATACACCTTTCTGACACCCAAAGAAGAAAAGAAAAGAGAGAAAACGTCATATCTCTTGTTGTGCGAACCTCCAAAGAAGCACATTGCAGAAATGTCAACCCTACATGAAAGGAATACAGTCATCTATATCCACATACAGCGTAGAAGTGTGTAGAGCAAATATGGAAAGGACAAAGAGAGGTTCTCCGACAGGGGGAGATAGATTCCATCGATATGATATGCTGTTAAAAGACACAAAACTTACGGGCCACAGGAGACACGTGGAGAGATAGATGAAAGAATCGAGAGAAGAAAAGCAGATAAACGGGTAGGTAGGAAAAGGATAGAAAAGAAAGAGAGGAGGATCTGGATGGCTTTGTCGACGAGCCAAGAGACAAAGCGCACATTCAAGAAAAAACAAGAGTCACCCTGAGGGAAAGCAGACATGTGTATGTGAATGTAAACGACGAATGGGGATAGATAGATAGATAGATAAAGAGATAGAACATTGCTTCTGTATGGGCCAAGTGATGGGTATCCATAGTGTATGTACAGCTCGGCAACCCCTCCGACGAACGTTCTGGATGTTTGGTTCTTTTCATTTTATCTTCTCCAGGAGAAAGCCCTCTCACTCTCCTCTCCTTCTGTGTGGAGGAGAAACCATAGCCATAAACCCGAAATATACACCTCTGTATCCCTATTTCTGTATCTATCTTCATTTCTTTGTCCTCTCTATCCCTATCTCCCTTCCTCTATCTATCTTCATCCATGTACACAACACATACCGTATGAATCCTTGGCGAATTTCCTTAGTGAAGATCTTATCTTCGAGCTCTTCTTGCGCAGATCTCCCAATCTCCGGGTCGTAGAAAGAAGAAGAAGAAGCAACGCCTCCCGCAGCAGCTGGAGGGGGAGGGACGCTCCCTCCTACTCCTATGGTCGTCGCTACAGACGGTTCTCTTTTGATTCCATCCATCGTGAAAGATGGAGAAAGATTAGGCAGAGGAAGAGAAATGCTCAGTAGACAGCCACCAGAGAAAAATTTGGCGCCAGTGAAACGAAAGAACCAAAAGAGGAAGAAGAAAGAGAAAGACTCAAAAAGCGGGAATGCAAGAGAAACAAGGAAAGAAAAGAAGACCTTTGGCCTAAACAAGAAATGAAGGGAGAATTCAACGGAGGGAAATCTTTCTCTTCTTTCACAGTCGTTGGTTCAAAAATGGAGAGAGTTTTATGCCTTTCTTCGCGTCCACGTCCTTCTTGAATGAAGGGAGTACCTTCTTTGCAAGCACACAACCCGCTTGGTCCTGAAAGAATTACCGATCTCTAGAATCGTGTAGAACGGACCGCTTTTTCTGAACCTTCTCTCTTTCTCCTAAGAATGACGAAAAAGGCAAACCTTGAGTTGAAAGAAAGAAAGAAAGAGAAGGGAAAAAAGCGACGTGAAGAGAAGGAAAAGAAGCTTGGTTCGCGCAATCTGTCTGTCGTTAACGGTTCGTCGGATGAAAAGCGAACGGAGAGAAGTTTTGTGTCTTGTTGAGAGACGCAAAATGAAACAAAAGTGTTTTTCTTCTTCAAGAAAAGAAAGCGAGCGATGCTCTTCACATAGAAAAAGCAAGCATTCACGAATAGACTTCTTTCTCTCTTCAATCGAATTCATTGAGAGATCTTGCTACCTCCTAGGTAGCTAGGCGACTAACGATCATGAGAAGAGCATAAGAGGGTTGGGTGATCGTGGGGGTGGTAGCTGTTTCTTTCACACTGAATGCGTAAGTAAGCCTTTTCTTTCGTTGTCTAGACGTCCCTCTTGAAGCAAGTCCACCTAGTAAACAATAGACACGTCTCAGATAGACAGGTAGATCTTTCTTTTCCTATCTTTCTCAAAACATCTCTGTTCACTTTCATTCGAGGAGCACGGCAAGAAATAAAGAAAGACAGAAAGATCGTAACACCCCGCGCGAGCCTCCTAGGAGGAGTTGCCTCATCGTGCTGGTAGTCGCCCAATTTCTACGGTAAAACAGACTCCTCCAGGCGGATATGTAGAGATTGCGGGAGTGAGAAGTGTGTGTGTGCTTGAAGGTAAATGGAACGTGACTGTCCTTCTCCCTGGGTACGCGGAGCTTCCAAGGAAAAAAACAAAAACGTTTCTAGTGAGAAGAGAAGATAAGAAAGATGATCAAAGAAACTAAGTTTTCCGTGCAGCTCACATAAATTCGCGTGTTTTGTTTCAGAAGAGGAAAGGAAAGTAGGCGAAAGAAAGAGAGAGAAATCTTTAGAGTAAGAGTGGAGGAATCACTCGGAAGAATGTTGCGACGGAACATTAAGATCATAAAGTTTACCCCTACCTCTCTTTTCCATGTAATTTCTATCGAGATAATTTTCTTCGGATCTTATCGCCGGCGTGGCTTTCCTTCACATATCACTTGATCACGCACATTCACAATGAAACACACAGAAAGAAAAATCGAGATGAAGTTTGTCTCCGGGTGTCTATCTCCCGGTGTCTCTTTCTGGATGGTACGACGTTTTCCCGGTAGGGATGAATCTATGCTTCAGCATGATTTCTTTCCCCGCAACATCACAGACACAATGAGTGTTAAAAAGAAGCCCTTTTACAGCTCGCCTTGCAGAAGAGCTCGGCTAAATGGAGGAGCGAAAGAGAAAAAAGAAAGAAAGATGAAATAGTGATCTTCTGGTGGGCACTGCTCTACCGTTCTAGCAAAAGCTCTTAGAGGATAACTGCGAGTAAAGTTGAAGATCTTCTTGAGTTTGTTTACGGTATCTGATAGGTAAATGAAAGCTTTCAAGCAAAGGGACAACGACGATCCATTTGATCTGTTTCTCTGTGTACTGTCTTGTCTATACTTACGTCTCTCTACTCTTTCTAATTTGCTTTGAAACCTGATGTTCAATGGAGACTCGACAATCTAGAGATGCTTCAAAAAGTGGATGGAGTACTGACTGATCAGTCAATGATGAATCTTAGTAAAAAGAGAAAAGAGAGAATTCCTCGCTCGACCTGTGTGTAAATTTCTCTCGCTTCAGTGTCTACCTCCTCCAGAGGAGGGAGACTTGGAGCAGAAGCTGCGGAGAGTTCCGGACAAAAGCTTTTTTCCTGACAAGACGAAACGAACTTTTTCGTCTCGATGGATGCTCGGGATCTTCTCTTGTCTCCCCTGAACCTGTGCTAGCCGGCCGATCCATACGCTAGTCTTCAAGATTTCAGTTTGCGTCAGGAAGGTCTTTCTCTTCCCGATTCAAACCGCCTGACGTATGGTTCCTCAGATGACCACTCTTCTATGGAGAAAGAAGAGGATTCCGTACTGACGGTCAAAGGGGTCATGGCGAACCAAAGTATGAGAGCCCTTATGGAAGGAACGTACGAAGAAGTCTATCGTTGGTTCATGCAGGCATATGGCAAAACTTGTATCGAGGACATAGACTATGCCTTAGTTAAACACAATTTCAAATGAGGATTGACCCTGCAACATACTCGAGTCATCTCAGCCTTAGCTCTTCTGACAACCTCGCTGACAGGCATCACCTGTGGTTTGTTTTTCTCTACCCGTTTTGAAGTAAAGTGAAGTTAACGAACTCCTTCCTTTCGATTCAAATGTATAGATAGAAGAAAGACAACGTTATCGAAGAACCAAAGGTGTCAAATAGTGAACACAAGCAAACAGAATCACGATCGTCAACACGAGAGACAGCCACTTCCGACAACCCTGTGGCACGCTTCGAACTCAACCTGGTCCTTTCATTCATTGTGAACAGATGTACGGACAAAATAGCAACCATAGCAAAAGGGGGAAGCGATGACAACAAACTTTGACACGTAGCGTTTATTCTCTTTGTCTCTCTTTAGCTCTCCGTGCCTTTACCAGGTGCGAATTCCACTCTTCAAGTTGAGATTCTTGAATACATTGTCTTGTTGGATTGGGAAGCACCGAGCAGGTAGACGACAACATTGAGGATTAAGAGCGCATACTTGAAGTAAACCGTAGCCTACATCTGCAGCATTCCGCGCGTTTGTTAGGGCTTGACTGCCCGTCTGTACCACTATCGTGGCGGGTTCGATGGTCGGGTCGACTCGGGCAAACACCTGGTGTTTAAGATACTCAATGTGCTGCAGGCAGGCATGATACAGGTAGAGACATATATGTATCATGATACATAGATAGGCGTAAAGACGTGGTTGACAACCCAGCGTCACAAGATTCATTCTTACCTCGCTTGTAGGGGTACTATACATATATATAGCTTATAGGGGACTATACATACATATAGCTGTATGGGCGAGACATGTATGGATTTCTATACAGAAAACCGGGAATGCATGCATCTCTCTGGATGATGTCTTCAGTGAACGAACTCACTCATGAGGTATAGATTTCAAAGAGGTCAGGGGCGACGCACGAACCAAAGGGTTGAAACAGTCTATGTGTTTCTTCGTACCCTCACAGAGGAGAATCAATCTACAGTTCTGTCCTTTCACGTGCTACTTGTTTGTCAGTAGTGTTTCCGTGAAAGCTAGTGCCGTTTTTCTCGACAAAAGACCAGAGCATTTCCCTTCAAAGGTGTAGACATACCTGTAAGATCGTTCTAGAGCTGTAGAAGATTGGAGCGTAGAAGATGGCTTGCTTCTCCATAGAGCGAATCAAGACCTCATCACGTCGAGCAATCGCATCACTCCTAGCAATGAGAACCGGGTAGAGATAGAAAACTGTGTTGTTGAAGAGAGTATCGTAGATATAGAATGGGAGGTCATAAGCCCAATTAGCGAATTCGTTGTAGATCCTCTGGTAACCGTCGGCTTCTTCTCTCTTCACACCAAGACCATACGGGGGACTTCTCTTGTAATTTCTCCATATGTCAACCCACTGGCGCCAAAGACGGTCAGCGCTCCCCCAGAAGAGTTCTTCTAATCTGCCAAAGACTCGCGGAGGAATCGAAGCTACAATTCGATCTCTTGTTTCCTGATCAAAGATGTCTTGAAAGAATTGTGTAACAGTGTTAATGCCGATAGTGTCATTGAGGGGTGGAGTTACGTTGCCAACCAGAAAATAGACCGGCCTGATATCACCTAGCTGGGTATAGTAGTCTGTAAGAGCCAGGAGTTCCGGATCTTCAGTTGGAGAGGGCACCGTCTGGCTTATATTTGAATACGGCAAAGTTTCTGTGAAGGAGGAATTGTATAAAGGAAGTATGTAGGGCATGTTGGTGTTGTTATAGAAGGAGTAGCTTTCTGTACCGTTAGGATACATCGAAGCCTCGTCGTTCCACCGTATGGGGAGATGATACGAAGCACTGACGTCAGACTGATTCTGAGGATCCGGGATTCGCTGACCGACATAGTCACTGTAGTTGTATAGTAAGGGGACACCCTCTTGTTGCTCCATTTCCGAATCCTGGTCGAATAGAGTCGACGCGGGAGTCTCCTGAGGTTGCTGGGCAAGCTGTTCAATCCTCTTTATGATAGCTTGAACTTGTTTCAATTGGTTCACCCGAGCCAACTGTTTCGATGTCGCACCGTGATTTTTCCCCGGTTCGACGGCTTCATTCGTCTCCGTCTGTTCTTTGAGTGACCCGCCCTGCTCAGCTTGCTTACTGCGTTCGGGAAATATAGAACCCGCAGGTCTGCTTTCCATAATGCTAGCGGAAGTCGAAAACTCGTGGCTCTCCCGGGGGTGATCTGGTGAGTGCGCTGAAGCATTGTCAACTCCTGGAGGTACGCGCAAACTCTGTAAAAGCACCGCTTCAGCACGACCCGATTCCGAATTGTTTGCCGCATTACTTCCTGTAGAGATGTTCTGAAGTTGGACTTGCCCGTTCCGACTGTCTCGAGCGCTGTTTGGCGGGGCGATAGTATACCCGGGCAGCGCTCGAGGAAGGTACTGTGGATGATAGTTGGACAAACCGGAAGAGGAGACGGGGGCACCAGCAACTGATCTCAGAACAGCTATCGATAAGAGGAGGCATCGGGAACCGAATAAACGAGGTGATGCCATCAGGAAGGAGTAGCAACGAACTTCTGAGGGGGCTGCTCTGTCCGTCGCGCGCCCCGGCGAGGAAAGTTGGGTCGCTGAGCGAAAAGGTCAAGTCTCTTTGATGAGAGTCCCCTTTGAACGACTGTCCTCTCCCCTTGGCAAGACAAAACTTGCCCGTTGTGGACACCGTCTCAGATTCGATGCAAGGGACACAGCCTGATTTACGGGAACTGTCTCACTTCACCAACAAACTGTAAAGAGCTCTGGCTAGCTGGGTGGAGAACCAGAGCAGGTCATACAAACGCTCCGACAACCGAAAGGGGATTTGTTGCGACTTGAGACCCTAGCTAGTCCGAACCGACTTCACGTGCGAGACATCTTAATGCGATGCATACTTTGAAAAAACGCCGTCACTGTGGGGAAACAAACTCGATGAAGCACACAACCTTAGTGCAGCTGGTCAGATCGATCGTCCACCGTAAAGGGTCAAGGGTGTGCACGGACTGTCGCGTACCGAATGACCCCCAGGTCTCCAAGACAGTAGCCAGTTGAGCGAGCTTGCCCGTAAGAAGCTAGCTGCCTCCACGGCAATTTCGAGTTTGACAGTGATGACTTCTTTCCGGAATGTGTGGGTAACAGGGTAATTGACCTGTATGATCCTGTAGGATAAGTTTCCGGATTCCACACACCGTTCCGTTTGGTCGGGACGCCTAGGGTGATTCAGTTTTTTGCTGTCGCCAGTCGATTCTGCGTGTTTCAATCCATCTTTCCGCGGCGAGGATGCTTGTAGTTCCTGTCCGGTAGGAGGCGCCGGGTTTCAGCAACAAGACTGACTGCTATTTGTTCCAGAACGAGCCGGTCTCGCACGAGCGAGTGAAGAAAAAACTTCTGAAAAGAATTAATGCCAGGAGCTCGTGGTTGTGCTATCCATCGCTTTCGCTCGCCCCTGTCCTTGTCCCAGGTGAGTCAAGGAGTAGTCAGTATCACTGGAACAGGTTGACAATTCTCTTATCCGCCGGAAAAGACGCCTCCCGAAGGTACCCCGCAGCATATGTATGTATCTCCCTGGGCTGGATGGGGTCGATCTGTACGGAGAAAAGGCATCACTGGCTCTTGAAACAGTCGGAGACGCTCCTTTTTCTGTCTGGACTGGTCTCTGCCTCTTAAGCTGACAGATTCTTTTCATTCAGCCCCTTGCCGGAGTTCAGTCCAAGTCCGGACCGATTCTCAGGAAGGCGCTGTCCGGAGAACTTCCAAAAGCGATCTCTGCCTAGGAGTGCAGTTCACAAGCGGCATTGTTGCTTTTGTTCCACAGGAAAGCCCACACCATGTGGATGTCCAAAAGCACCACGAGCCGCCCGCTGGGGGCTTTCTTGGCTGGTCTTCTCCTTTTACTTGCGGCCGACCCATCAGCGTGTTCGGTCGCGGGCGACATCATTGAGCAAGCTGCTGACGAAGCCGCAGCTGCAGCCGCAGCCGTGGAGGCACAGGCCCCTGCGGCGCCAGCCGATCTCCCCGCCACTCCCGCGGGTCCTGGTACCACTGCGGTCTCTGCGTGTAAGAGTTGGAGCTTGGATGACAGGCACTGGATCCAGCGGTGGTGTACACTTGATCTTTCAGAGTCTCCGCTCCACGTGATCGAAGCATAACTGTCAGCCAAGGGGCTACTTCTAGCACTAAGAAGCCTTGGTTAGTACGCAGTGGTGGTCTTACGGAGATTATGAGAGTGCCATATTATATAGGAAGTTTCTGCACGGGAGGTCGCCTAGTGTCGGTGAATACCGTCACTGCTGTGCCGTCCGCTGTTTCGATGCAGCACCAACTCGGATGGAGCTCTCACGGCTGCCCAGACAAGATATCATCTTGTGCAGCTATACGACCAGAGGTGGGTAAAATGGTACTTCAACGTAAGCTGCGCCAGATAAACAGGTAGTGCATTTTCTTGCCTCCTGCAAGGTCGTCTACCGCGAAAGAGTCAAGTCTGTTGAAGTCACGGCTGATTTGTCAGCTTCACACCATTTCTGTATTCCTTCATTCAACAGAGAAATCAAAAGAAGAAAAGAAAGATGACGCCTGCGAAGACTTGTACGATTGCGATGTTGTGTAGATGTCAACGGAGTCCCCGTTACGAGTCCATGGCCTCTCGTTTCGACCATTGTTGATAGTAAGTTCAGTCAGTTAAGGGACACACTCCTGTAGTTAAAGCCGTCCTCCGGTGGACTGGCGCGTTTGGTACATAAACCCGTTCCGGCATGTGAATTTTTTGCGCAGATACCTCGTCGGATGCGCGGGAAGCTGGTGAGGTTCAGAAGGCCCTCCCGATCGACGGAGTGGGATACTATTGTCGTTGGCAAAGCTGATACGCTTGTCTCTGGATAATAGCGCGTTCCTTGCTTGCGTCTGGCCAATCGGACGGCATTCACATATTCCTGAGTGTGTGTGCTTTTCGCGAAACCGACCTGCAGCGGAGAATGTGATTGAAGCGATGAAGGACGGCGAAGACGCAAAACCTCAATCAACGCTGCTGACAGAGAAGCCTTGGTGGTTGCTCACTTCTCTGAAGGAGTATCTTGTGACGGACTACGTCCTCGGCAGCTCGACTACAAACTTGTGTAAGCTTTGTCGGGTGGCGGCAATATGGCAGAACCGTGCACTTCACGCTTTAACTGGTGTACTAGAATTTATCAGATGCCTTCAGCGAGTCTCAAACAAGAGCCGTAAGAACTATTTCTTACCTCTCCGGGTTAGTGCCAGCTGTGATGGCAGCTGCAGAGGCCTGAAAGAAACGCTGCCTGACAGATGACCTGCACCAAGGCTGGAAAGGAGCCTGGAATCGGGAGCTTGTCTTCTGTGTCTTCACGCCGGGTCCTTTTTCCTACAGACGAGCGCATGTTCGCGGCACAACAGGAGCAGGGGGGTGAGTAGTCTACAAAGCTTTTTCTTGCCGGCCAGCAGTCTAGCAGGCGCTGCATTTGCACACAAGCACGCATCTCTCGTAGCTGAGGGAGCAAGGCAACGAAAGCTCGTGACGGGGCATTGCTCTGCATTTCCCGCGGTTGTATGCGATGAAGATAACTTGGGCCTACGCTTAATTTCTCCGGGTATTTACTGAACCTTTGCAGGTGGTTCCGAGCAGCGAGTCCAAGACCGCGCCCAGTGTCTTCATCCAGGTTCTACCGGTAAGTGGTGAGTCGCGGGCGGTGCCCCCTGGTCTTTCGTACGTCGGCTTCGTTGACAGAATCTGGGGTGTACAGTCGGTGTCTCAGCACAACTTGGGCCCTGTTAGAAGTGCCAGTAGTAGGCTTCAGTCTCTGAAGAAAAGAAAGCCGTGGTGTCCGAGGCATCTGGCCATTCCTGCTGCCGACTGGGTTACTGCTCTGTTTTTCTTTGCAGAACGAAAGACGGTTCTATCTACGACGGCAAAGGACGAGCTGGCAGAAACCCTGTGGCAAAGCTGTGAGCCTTCATGGAACCAGAGTTTTCTTGTGCATGGGGGAGACAGTAGATCACGGGAAGTTTGCGGGGGACAGACCCAGGCGGGCTGCTTTCTCCAGGATACGTGAACAACCATGCTCATGCACAGGGAGAAGTCTGGGCCCAGGTTTGGTTCATTGGTTGCCACGCCTCTTGGCACTGTGCCGTTTCTGCTCATTGTTACCAGTCGCCGGATTTCTCAGAAGAGACAGGCAAGAAGATGATCTCCCCGGGTATTTCGACGCAGTCTCTGGGCTGGCCTGCCGAGTTGCTGTGGAGGACTTCACTGCCGCATACTCGAAAGTGAGGTATGCTCTGGAAAGTCAAGGGCGCGAGGAAGCAGTTCATTACCAGACGACCCCGTGGGTTGACCAGATTCTATCAACCGGCAAAGTCGCGCGCAAGCTTACGGTTCTCCGAAACCAAGGTAATACTTTCTAGAAAACGAGAAAATATTCTAGTGTCATGAGAGAGACGGTAACAGGGGGACTGGAGGTGGATCCAAAGAGGGGACTCGAGAGATACAGTGACCAACAATGTGAGAAGCATCTCTTCGCCGGACTGCAGACTAGTGTATTCTAAAGTTGATTCACAGTTGACAGCCCGACCAACTGTGGACGGCGTTCAAAGGAGACCTCAACGACTGGAAGCCATGTCCGCTTTTTCTTTCACAGGCTTCTTATTCATAACCGAGACTCGACTCATGAATATCATCTATCACATCAAGGCCATCACTTCCAGACTACTAACAGGTACGTGCTCGGTCATCCAGGGTGGGAAGCCGCCGACGGGGTTCGGGCCTTATACAACAGAGAGGTGCTTGATGAGCTGAAGAGTATACCATACAAGGTTATCTGCGTGTGCAGGCCACTGCCTGGCAGCATTCGGCCCAAACACCCATGTTCACACTCGCAGTTTGTCACGACCGAGTCGAGAGAATACTATGGTGGACGTAGTAGCGACTTAGATGCGACATCTCCGTGAAGCGGACAGACCCAAAGCTCAGAAGATAGTAGTGCATCTCGACATTCAGCTAGCCCGGCAGGGATGCTTTTAGGTATCTAGGGTTGCTTATTTTGCTCTCTGGAATGTATGGTCGGGAGGACAAGACGGCAGAAGTGACGACTTCCGTTGAGAGGGTGACCAATCAACCCTCTCATTCACTTACACTTTGTCCTTTTATCCCAGGGTGGGCGGCACAACGACTCCATGTGAAGCAAGCTGAACGGTACGGGTACAGCATGCTGTGCAGGACTGAATGCCACAAGGAAATTCTGAAACAACTGCAACGCGTGACCGAAGCCTCAGCAACAGTCCGGAGAGCTTTAGACACAGATTGTAAGTTCACGCTGCTGTGTTTCGCCGTGGAACGGCACCTCGAGTGCTAAACTTTGCTCAGGAATCAGCAGGTGTGTTCAGCAGACATTCGTGCGTGGATGTCTCACTAGGGAGTTACTTACCCGTGCTATGAAACTTCATTCAACTGGGCGTGGTATCAGGGTGTGTGCGGCTCCTTTTCGCACAGTGTTATCTCTGTTTTTATTCCACTGGACGCGGGTCATCCAAGCAACGGAAGCATCCTTGGAAAGAGTCATGGCTGCGGTGCTTCTCCGGTTTTACCACGCCTGCGGATCGAAAGGCGGCAAACTCTCCTGTAACAAAGCTGATGCGGACCGTCTTGGAATGGATCCTTCTGTCTTCACAGGGACGCCAGAGTCCCTGAACGGCCTGATACAAATAAAGGCAAGACATTTTCTGTGGGCGTGTTGAATTCCTTGCAGCAGGACGGTGCAGGCATTATGCATACGCCAAGCCACGGCAGCACACGGGGCGATAGTAGTGGGCTCTGCTTTTGAATCCGATGCCATGAAATGCTGCTGGTCTCTGCAGGACTGGACAAACGGCGGCTCGGCTCTACCTCGAGCGTCTAGTCGGGGTCAACTTGAAATATGGAGAGATCTTTTCGGGCCCCCTCCAAGCCTCTCCCCAGGAAGGGACGCCTTGGAGTTTTTAGAGATAACATCTGCCCTTGTCAACTCTTTATTGAATCCTCAAAGCGCCATGCCGGGCAACAACTCATACCTCCTTTCTCAGACCCTATGGATTCAGGCCCGAGAACTTCAGAGTGGGCTTGCCGGATTTTCTCTCCGTAAAAACTCCCGGGCTGTCGAGAGGCTCGCACCCCTCTTGTACTGGCTTTCTCGCGGGACTCCTGAACCCGGTCTCAAAGACCAATATTCCCCTCTCACCTCTGTTACACTCCAAGCAGGTATGTCGACATTGTATTCCCCGTCTCCTTAAAAAGCAAAATAAAGATCTTTCTAAGCGCGCTCAGTTGACTTCAGTTCCTCCGTGTGCGAGTGGGCGGCTCAGGGGGGGAACACGTGAGGAAGATGAGGAGTCTAGCCAGATTCACCCCAACTGAGACTGGGGGGTAGTGGACCTTACCTACACAGTGTGAGTGCGTAAGGACGGCTACTCAAGGAATCCTCCCGCACCTCGATTCACCTGCTATATCATCTGCCGCTTCTTTTGTCCCTTACCCTGCAGTTGCATACCTCCACAGTTATGTCGAGGGATTCGCGCGATCGATGCCAAAACGGGTAGGAAGACGACTCGGTCGGGGGATCGCCAACGTGGCACTACGACTGATTGGTCGCAGGCAACGAACAAGATCAACCATCAATTCTTGGAAAGACATTTTAACTGCTACTCAACTACTACCGAGGTTGGACCTTACCAAATACCGAGGAGCTATGGCGGAACTTTCTCGGTTCGCGACAGAGTTTCGACAGAAATTCCTAGGCCAACTTCCTGTCAGCGTCAGCGCGACACTGATGGTCGTCACGGCTCTTTGGATACAACAGCACGAAAAAAGTGACTTCAGCTTTGCGAATACGAAGCTTGCCCGGGCGAAGATTTTCCTGTGGCTTATGGCCTTTCTTCATCGTGAGTTCCGCAAGCAATCGTATGCCAGCGCACCAGTAATAATTTGCATGATACAGACAATACCAAGTATGAAAAAACCGCAACTATATGAAAAGTGGATATTTTAAACAGTAAACGCCGGCCTCCTCGGGCGCCGAAGTCTTCTCGATCGGGTGGTAACATCGTGAAGGTTGAGTGTGTATGGGCTGAGAAGTGGCCACAATGTGCTGTCCCCGACCTCCAGACTTTTGTGTATGCCCCGCATACTTTCTTTTGTCGCTCATTTTATCTAGAGTCTTCTGTTGCAGACGCTGCCTAGCTGAAGGCCCAGCGTAGCTCTCCGAGTGACCGCGGGCGGTCACCACACACAGTGGAATGTTCACGACATTCGGATGTGTCCGGACAGCCCGAAAGACAGAGAGCTCCCCAGGGCTTCACATCGCTGATGACCTAACAGTTCTGCACTACGATCTCAGTGGCATCTTCCTTTTGTCTAATTCCAAACTTGATCTCTGTGTTTCCCCGGGTGTTCCCTGTCGCAGCGAAAGGTCATGTCGGCGTCGCCACCGACTCTGTTCTTGCGGTTCTTGAAAGGCATCGTCGGCCCGTAGGTACGACTGTACTCCAACTGGCATTGGGTCTCCTCTTGTATTGAGGGTCCGTAGATAGACACAACCCTTCCTTGCCTGGGGGTTCATCCGTATCTTGTGGACCTTTCCTTTGTTGACATAGCAATGATTGGACCGGAGAAACTGTGAGAGATGTAGTATGTTTCAGGATGTATAATATCTTTGTCGAGGTGTCATTCATTCTGCTTCTTTCCTGTATGGACAGTCTAAAGTTCTCTTGAAGGAATGAAGATATGATGCTGTCTTGTTCTCAGACGAGATGAATGTGGGGTTTGCCGCTTTCGTTGGGGATTCCCGTGGAAATTTACCCCGGTTGAATAGCCGGACAAACTCCGGGAGAGTAAAGCTCACTCCTGCAGGACTTGAAGCCTTCTTTACTGTCCTGAGTGCGGCCACAACAAACCCTATGGATGTCATACGTATGGGTGTAGATCTCGCTACGACTCTCGATGTACAATTGACCCAGGTACCTGATGACATGCATCTTCTCAGAGAATGAGAGAGAAGAAGAAGATCATTTCGTCGCTTTGTGAGGAAGCTCTATCTGTAAAGATTACCATGGGGTGAGAGGCGATGTGCTTTTCTTCTGATTTGTAGGCTTCGAAACAAAAGAGCAGTCCAAGAAAGCGCAAAGTTCTTCTAGATCCGCTGACCTTTCTTCAAACTGAAGCGAGCATACGCTTTCATTGCGCCAATATCAGACGTGAGACAACAACGAGAAACAAACAACAGCTACTAGTATAAGACTATGGCTATCACCATTACTACTATTGCTACTACTACGCTTGCTACTACTGCTGTCATCCACTACTCTTACTACGAGGGCTTCTGGGACTGCTCCTGCTGCTTTTTTCTCTTCAGGTTGATCTGTATTTGTATGGGGGGGGTTAGGTATGTCTTTTCTTCTTCATACACACTCTTTTAGAGTCTATAACTCTCTACGAGGAATGTCTACTCTACAATCTATGATAGATAGATTAAAGATAGATAGATTAAAGATAGAGTAAAGATAGATAGATAGATTAAAGACAGATAGAGTTGTAGCTCTCTAAATCTATCAACTGCATGACTATTCTTATCGGAGTTGTGTTTTCACATACACCGACAAGTCAAGTGTTGGATCTACCGGGGTGGACTAGCTTCTTCAAGTGTGGTCGCCTCTCATTAGGGTGAAGATGGTGGCCTAGAAGAATCTTTCTTTAAACTTTTGTTTTCATCTCTTGGTGGTGGTGGTCCTTGTTAATTCTCTTTCAGATAAACTCGCCCAGGAGCTCGTAGGAACATTGAGGAACATACGGGACCCTGAAGCGTTCCAAGGAAGTTTGAACGAGTACATGGCAAGAATACAGGTGGCGAGAATCGCGATAAGAGTTGGAAGGAGCTTTGAAGATATCTCCATCGTCTGTCCTTTCATGCCAACCTATCTCAATGAAGGATTACTAGCAACGGAACAGAGAAATCTGTACATCTACGCTATCTGTAAGTCTTGAGAATGAAAAAAGTCCACACACCCCTCTCCCTCCTTATAGACTTCGCAAGAACAACAAGGAAGCAAGCGGCCTTTTCCTTCTTTCTGAATCCTATCCTTCCGTTCTTTGTGTTTATTTTCTTCTTTGCTTTCTTCTCGCCTTTGTGTGTTTTCTTTCTTTCTTTCTTCAAGCTCGGCAAACGACGAAAAGTGTGTTCCTTCATCGCATTATCCACACAAAGCTCGCCTTTGTTCCCGTAT
Source organism: Cystoisospora suis (assembly GCF_002600585.1). Lineage (NCBI taxonomy): Eukaryota > Apicomplexa > Conoidasida > Eucoccidiorida > Sarcocystidae > Cystoisospora > Cystoisospora suis. The sequence continues at coordinate 7,878 of NW_027157119.1, read as the reverse complement.
TCACCCCGATAGCTACCGTAGCCTGGATTGCAAAAGGCGTGAAAGGAGCTCGAGCAAGACTATCGAAGCTTAGCTCGATGTTCCGACGAACCACAGCCGAAGCCCGTAGACTTCGACAGATACCAACACGTAAGTTCTTGCCAGCTCTTTCTTGTATTCTCTTCATATTTCCTTATCTAAGAGAAATGCCCTACTGATAGATACAGAAACAGCTTCAGAAACTCCCACGAAAATATCTCGATAGCCGGCTTGTAGAAAATGTTGCATGCTTCTCTTGTTTTGCTCTCTACCGTTGTTGGCTAATGACTCTTCTCTCAAGGTCATACATTTATACCACATTCCCCCCCCATATATGTATATATATTTATGTTGTATAGGTGATAGCTCTATGCAGGTTTTTCACATAGCGCCACTTTTGTATCTTTTGTGAAAAAGGAGGCTGAGAAGAACAAGTAAAGCGGGTGAAGTTTAGGGGCAAAAAAGACATAAGATTTCTCTCATAGCTTCATATGCTAGGCTTCAAATAAGAAATCGAAATCTATCCATTCCCCTGTATCTGGTGTTTCTCTGTTTTCTCCCCAATGCCGATATCACGTGTATATACACCTGAAACATGAGTATTTTCTGTTTTTGTCCCTTCACCTACAGCACCTGCGGGTCAAACCCTGTCTCCGGATCTTCGAGTCTTGTTCTCCGAATGTAAGTATTTCACCCTTCTTGCAGAGGAGACAAGCCATGATGAAAGATGGTCTGCTCTTGGAGATCTACCAGAAAGTTAGCAAACTTCGCTCAGTGAAGTGGCGCAGGATGGAGATCGCTTTGGCACTGAGACAGGAAGAGAAATGTTTCTTCTGAGAGTTCTTTCTGCTTTACTCAGATTCACGAAATTAAGGTCTGGTTCAAATGATGTGTCTGTACATACATGGCCGAAAGCTTTGAAGTGTATGTACACCTCACAACATGCTGAGGATCCGATATTCTTTCTTTTTCTGAGTCTCTGGATTAAAATTTCAAGTGTCCCTTTGTGAATGTGTTTGATTTGCTTTTTTCTTTCCTCTACACATTCAGCCCGAGTTTATGTCAATGGATTGTACACCTCCGGTAAGCACATCTACTTCACTTCTCTTTCAGACTTCATTCGGTGTATGTACACCTAATTCATGGGTTTAGGTGTCAGAACGAGGATTCTTAGTCTAGAGGATGCAAATAATATCTTTTGTTATAGATTCTTGTGGGTGTAGCTTTCTGGGGAACCTTTCTTTCATGTAGACGAAGTTCTGCAAACTTCTCCTGTGGATCGCCTTACTTTCTTCTCTCTCTTTTCTTACAGGATCGAATCTCGCAAATGTCCGCGCACGTAAGTAAAGACAGAAACTCCACAGGATTTCGTTTGTTCTCTAAGGGTTATCTCTACGCGCAGACCACTCCACATGTGTATACTGCGGATCACATATATATATATATATATATCTGTATGTATATACCTCTTATCGATAGTTCATTCTCAGAAGGAGGGTGTAGCTACAAGATGAAAGTAGAGAGAATGACCGACTTGAAAAGGAGCATGAAAGAGAAAGGGTGGAAGTATGATTGACGATGATAGAGTAACCTTTCTGCTTTTTATTTTTCCTCTCTGTTTTCTCTGTCTTTAACGGTCTTCTCCATTCTCTCTATGTTTGTTCTCTTCCTTTTACAGCTGATGAAATCGGATCCGATAGTGATGGTAAGTAAGCCCGCCTTTACTCATGAGAGAGAGAGGTGTACATACACCGAATGAAGTCTGAAAGAGAAG
>NW_027157119.1:5471-5768 GCF_002600585.1 Cystoisospora suis | reverse complement strand
ATGTATACATACATGTTGATATGGCTGCTTGCTAGTTTGTCTGTCTTTTCTTAGACTACGCTTTTACCGGAGAGCTATTTGTCCCAAAGAAAGAGCTCGAAGGCTCTGAGGTGTTAATTCGCCTAGGAAATATATGGGCCACATTCCATGCGCTAAAAAAGCTCGGATATCATGGACGTAAGAATCTCTTCGCTCTCTCTCTTTCTCTTCTTGTTCTTTTTTTTTCTCCTCTCTCTCGTCACCTTGGATATGTAGAATCTATCTAACTATCCATCTTCAGTCTCTATCTATCTATCT
>NW_027157119.1:552-5259 GCF_002600585.1 Cystoisospora suis | reverse complement strand
ATATATATATATATACATATTCAGGCGTATCATCTCCGATGGAAGGAGACAACTTCGAGGTTGATAAGAATAAGAATAGCAAAGAATTTTCTCTCATTTCTTTACGACTGTGTTGCCGTCTTTTCTTGTCTTGTTTCTCCTGCAGCTTTAAGGCGTGAAGATGATGGGACCTATACTGCTCTCGGAGCGCAAAGCTCTTAGGAAAGACTTCTCTCCATAGAACAGTCGATACAAACAAAGGAGGTATGTGCCCACTAGACACTTGCTATGAGAAGATACATATATATACACATGTATATATACATATGTATATATATATATATGCATATACGTATGTGTACATAACATGTGGGTTTGAGGTGAAAAGGTGAGAATGGATATGACGGGTGGATGGATTAGAAATCAACCATTTGATTGACTAGTAGAACCGAATAAAAGGCGACAGCTCATTTCTTAACTGCAAGATGAATAAGATAGAAATTCTTTTCGGGAACAGGTGCGGAGAACTACTACAGAAGTTATTACTTCTCTCTATATCTATATATATGCGTGTAGACATATATATATGTATATATTTATGTATAGAGACAGAGGAGAGGGAGAGAGGTATCGGAGACGCAGATACACACACACGTACGCTGTCTCTCTTTACCTATGTGCATCTATCTATCTCTCTATGTATCTATCTATCTATGTATCTATCTATATATCTATATATCTATCTATGTATCTATCTATCTATATCGTCTTTCTGTATCATTCATTCCTCGTGACAACATCACGTAAAAGACTCCAGGCTTTGACCACGCCTCTTCTTTCTTTCCTTTCTCACTCTTTCTTTCTTTCTTTCTTTCCGACTCTTTCTCACTGTTTCTTTCTAGGTGGCGGACCTAAAGAGAAGCAGACGAGAAAATATCTTCTTCCTTGTTAATTTTTGTCCTTCTCCCCTCCTCTCTTTGACAAGGACGCTAAACGCTTTTCAGACTTCGAAGCGGCTTTCGTTCTTTATCCTATATCTATTCCACATCTTTCAAGCAGACATTGTAGAGTCTCATCCTTCTACGCCTCGTACCTCCTTGGCTCAAGAAAAGCGTGAAAGTTGCAAGATCTCTTGAACCTATTTGAAGAGACACCTTACCTTGGGAATGAATGATTTTTCTTTTTGTCGGAATGTTCACAGATGCATGCATGCATGTATGTGAGTGGGTGATGTGTTTTATCTTCTTTTCTTTGGCCTTATGTTCTCTTGTTTCTTTCTTCTATGGGAGAGAAGAAACCTCGCCGTGTAGATGATAAGTCTAGAGGAAAAGATGAAAGTTATGTCTTCGTCTATCAGAAGTAAATAAAAAGAAGAAGAAAGGGTGAGAACACTTTATCTTCGTTCAAGAAAAGAGAGAAGGGAAAGGACAAGGACAGCCAAAATAAGAAAAGAGTATCGCCCACAGTTAAGAAGAGAAGGGTTTCTCAGATCTACCTTAAAGAAAGAAAGAGACATTTCTAGGCATCCCTTGCGGGCTGACTGCGATGGCTCTTTTGCCAAAGGAAGATGAAGAAGTGGAAGATTAAGAAATCTCCCTTTCCACACACCACACATAACCTCTGGCTGGCTTGCTCTGCCTCATAGGGACTGTCTATAAGATAGCATTAACACTATTCACTTAGGAGATATAGTCTTTACGATGAGAAGCCGGAGAAAAACAAGAAGTCGACTTTAACAGATCTTAATAAGCTGAGGTAGATAGATAGATTAGCGATAGATAGATTAAGGATAGATATAGAGATGTAGTAGATGCATAGTGATCAAGTGAGGTCGATAGACAGATCTATAATAGCATATCGATAGATAGATAGAGAATGATACGTCTATATAATTAACAGGTGTGGGTAGATAGATAGAAGATCTGCTCGATACCTTGATGGGGGTGTTACGGAGAGCTGAGGTGGAGATGCGCGCGCAAGGCTAGTGGTAAGAGAACGATTGAGTAGTGGAGATGAAAGTAGAGACAACTTTCTCTCTGACGTCTTCTTCTTCCTTGCTTAGCGTAGAAATACACGAGGAAGGAGAGCTACGAAGTGTATGGATATGTGGACAAGCATGACTTTGAGATAGGCCATTTAGGTAGGGGGTAGACAGCTGAAAGCGACGAAATAGAAGAAGTCGAAAAAGGAAATCTAGAAAGAGAGAAGAAGAAAGAAGAGGCAACTAGAAAACCTACGATTTCCTGTAGTGACTGAATTCATTGGAAGAAGAATTCACTATTGGAAGGAGAGAATTCTCATTACAAAACTGTCGAGATAGGTAGACAAAGTGAATCGATTCATTCATTTAGATCGCCGGGGGGTGCAATCAGCTGTACATACACCGCAGCCAGCTGGTTGATTGAGGTGTATGTACACCCCCTGCAACAGGGGAGGCGCAAGATTACCAGCAGCGGTCCCAGCCGCTGCTCCATGTGTTGAGTGTTTCGTTTCCCCTCCGGAATGCAAACTCTTCTCTTTTTCCCTCTTTCTTTATTTCGTGTGTCTTTCGTCTTCTTCTCCCCCTCCAAGGGAATGCTTTCTTTTCTCTTGACACCTGTAGATCTTTGTGAGATTTTTCTTTCTCTCTTAATCATTCCTTTATCTCCCGGCGGTCTCTCCTCTCCTCCCGTCTTATTTGAAAGAAGCGCCGCGGAGATTCTATCCATCCATCGCTCGGGAGAAGTTGGCGAATTTCACACAGACTAAAGGACCTACAAAGAAAGATATCTATACATATCTATGTATTAAGATGTATAGGGAGTACAGAGATGTGGCTATGGACGTCATATTTCACTCCATATACATGCCTCTAGAATGAAGTGGATCAATCAAACAGCTGTAGATAGCTCTCTCTCTCCCTCTGTCTCTTCTTCGGATCTCTCTCATTCAGTCACCCTTCTCGCTCCTCATGTAAATCGAGTAGCGCGTCTCTATTCTCCTTGTTTCTTTCCCTCCCGTTCTTTCCTTCTTTCTTCTTCCCACTACGCAAATAGACTTTTTTCTGCAGAAGATCCCGATAGAGATTTGAGGGAGAGCTCTCTCTCTTTCTTTTTCCTTGTTTCTTTTCTTTGTGTATTTCCTCATCCTTTTCTTTTCAATCCGTCAGACGAGAATCGAGACCTCTTCGTCTCTGTTCTCCTTCTCCTTCTTCGTCATCTTCCTCTCTTTCTCTTTTTCTCTCTCTCTTTCGATTGCCGCACGTGAGTTTCTCCGTTTCCTTTCCTCTTTCTTTCGTCTTTCCGTCTCTTCTCTCTCGACGTGCAAACCATCTATCTTTCTCTTTTTCTTTCGATATTCTCCATCTTGCTTTCATCTTCTGAATTTTCTTCCTCTTTCTTTCTTTCTTTCTATCTTTCTTTCTCTTTCTTTTCTTCTCCCTATCATCTTCTTTGTCGGCTTTTCTCTTTCTTCCCGTGCTTCTTGATTTTTCTCGCTTGTCTCCTCGCCAGTCTCTTTCGGTTCCCGCATCAGATTCTTTCTTTCTTTCACTAGCCTCTTTTTTCTTTCTTTCATGATCTTTTCTTTCCCTGGCTTGCTTCCTCCCTCGGTTTCTTTTCCTCTTCTCTTTCAAGTGTACAGACACCCCAGGAAGAGAAGTAGATGAGCAAACAAAGAGAGAGAGAGAGAGTTGTAGTGCGTCGGAGTGCTTTCTATCCTGAGTTGTTGTTAAGAATGTAGTCTCGGCGGAAGGAAAGGAAGAAGTTCATGGATGGAGAGCCCTCTCTCCCTTTTTCGCGCTTCTTCTCTTTCTTACATTTGCGTTTCTTTCCCCTCTTCGTCGTCTTTCTCAACAAAGAGAATGAAGTGGTAGGAGGATAAAAGGTGGGGAGTGCTCTTCTTTGTATGAAGGAAACAAGCTGCACAAAGTGCGTGTTCTCCTCTTTTTAGATCGGAGAATTAAAGATGGATCAAGAGAGAAGTCTTGTTTCTCAAAGGAAGAAGAAGAGGAGAGATTAAATTGCATTTTTCTTATCTTCGTCATTATCCTCGAGTTTCAGGTGTATGTACAGTGCAGAAGTGAGTAGCAGTAAAGTGATGCGATTCGTACAGAAGACGAAGTAATCCACCACACAGATCCTATCTATCTTCAATCTATCTATCTTTAATCTATCTTCAATCTATCTATCTTTAATCTATCTTCAATCTATCTATTTCCGTTCATATCGAGGACCTTTCGATAAGGAGAACAGAAAAATACTTGAAGAAAGATGAGACGCCCCTGCCTCCCTCGCTCCCTTTCCCTCTTGAGGCAGAAGGTTTTTTCTTAGAGATCTCGGCTCTTCTTTTCGCTTTACATTCTTTTCTTCTTCCTCTTCTTCTCTTGTTTCTCTGTCCGTGCTTTTCTTCATTCACCTCTTCTTCTCATGTGAAGAAGAAAAGAAAGAATGAAAGAAAGTTATTTCTTCTTCATTAGGTGTTAGTCAACTCTCTTCTTCATCTCTCAAAATGAAGAAACTGTCTTCTCTGTTTCCATCGTCTTCTCCTTCTCTCTTTCCCTCATTCATCCCAGGTGTATGTACACCTGGGAGAATCGAGATGATGAAGAAGAAGAAGAATTGTCGACCCGACTCCTTTGTCTTTCCCTCTTTTTTCAACAAGAAGAATTCTTCTCTTCTCCCCTCTCTCTTCTCCCTCCACCTTTTTGTCTTTTCTTGTCTTTGTCTTCTTCTTTTTCTTCCTTTCTCT
>NW_027157119.1:0-259 GCF_002600585.1 Cystoisospora suis | reverse complement strand
AAAGGACCGAAAGAAGAAGAAGAGGAATTGAAAGGGATAGCCAATGAGGTGAAGCAACTCTTTCAGAAAGAACACATTCTCTCCAGAGTCAGGCATCAAGGAAGTGAAGAAATTCCATTCGATCCAGAGGATTTCCGTAAGACAAAACTCTACCTAGAGAGAGAGAAGAAACAACATTCAAGTCACTCTTCCGTTTTCTCTTCAATTCTCACACTTCAACTCTATCTTCTTCCTTACTCTATTCAAAATCGAATAAAGA
>NW_027157118.1:695-922 GCF_002600585.1 Cystoisospora suis | reverse complement strand
GCTTCGGCCGTCCGTCCCTATCCCCTCTCTGTGTTGTCACCACATTGAATGTTCAGATTGGCTTCTCAAACACAACCATTCTTTATGCTTTTCTTCATAACATTTTAGTATTTTACAAGATTTACCAGTTGCTCCCCCTTGGCATGGTTTCCGCTTACTTTCCTCGCGCCATTCCGCCACTTCTGTTCGGTTCTAGACCCCCTTCATTCTTGGCCGCTCACACTTGC
>NW_027157118.1:0-177 GCF_002600585.1 Cystoisospora suis | reverse complement strand
CAACGAGGCCACCTGCCGTCCTGTCAACCCTCCTTCTACCTGTAGCGTCGTTCCCCAGGCGTCGGCGCTAAACTGACTCTTCTCTATCGACTGAAACTCGATTTTTCTCCAGATTTCTTTGACCCATCACTTTTAGCTTTTCCTTCGCTTAACGTTTCCACGTTGTACTTCTTGAAA
>NW_027157117.1:0-348 GCF_002600585.1 Cystoisospora suis | reverse complement strand
TTTCGTGCAGTCAGTCCGGAGATTGGCATTCCGGACAGTCGTCAACAGCTGGCTCAGAGGTCAGAAGAGTTGGTTAGCAACGTCGACGGACGGACTGGAGAAAACGTTCACGGCGTTTGGTTTTTTCTCTTCCCACTATGTTTTACATTCATGAAGTGATGTTTGTACCCTCTCGGTAGTTGGCTTCAGCAAACAAAATAGAATGGCTTGCTCACACGTGCCAGTCATAGTTTAACAAGAGTTCGGAATAGGGAGGCAGCAATTCAAGAACCTCGGTGCCGTGTTCTACAATGAAGAACCATGGAAACGTGGTGTGTCATTGGGAGTCAGTCGAGAGTAAATCGTCCG
>NW_027157116.1:658-1361 GCF_002600585.1 Cystoisospora suis | reverse complement strand
GGCACCCGGTAGCTGTTGTGGACTCGAGTCAAAGGTCCGGATCTTCGTCGGCTAGCGTGACTAAAGGTGTGCGATCACCTACGACTACTCGAGAAAGGCTAAGAGCACGTTTTGGGTTCAGCTCCACTCCCGCTTCCTTGATTCAATTCTCACGAGGATGGTTTCATTCGTCGCCAATGGACTTCAATATGAGGCGTTCTGAGAGTTAACACTCCGATTCACGTCACCTCACGACTAAACTCTTCAGTGGGTTCCCAGAGCGTTCACAACTATTCTTGGGACCCATGGAAAACGGCCCAAGTTCCGAAACAAGGGTTTACAGAGAAGAGGAAAAAAAAAAGAAAGGACCACTCTTGATCTCTCATCAACTCCCTTTGTTCACACCAACTTCCGCGTATTACAAACTCGACGACACATCACTCCCGATCACTTGCAAAACGAGAAAAGACCAAATCACTTCAGTTCTCACTCGAAACCGGCCCCTCTCTGTCGGGAAAATCGATTCCCGGGCTCAGAAAACTTCTCCTCTTCTATCCCGGATTTCACAGAGAAAGTCTCTCTTTTTTTTCACTCCCCTTTTTCCAAAAAGGATTCTTCTTCTCTACTCCTTTTTCAAAGAAGGTTCTTCTTCCCCTCAGGCTACTAGTCGGCCCCTGCGAAGTGCCCCGGGTCGGTGCCCTACTGGTCCGGCCGGTCCGGTCCC
>NW_027157116.1:0-500 GCF_002600585.1 Cystoisospora suis | reverse complement strand
TCTCACGTACTCTAAGTGTTGACTCTTCGCCTTTTATTACGCAAGAGATCCTGAAACTTCCTATATTACCCTCTTTAGGCTATTGGGACCCACTATGGTGTTATCAAACTGACTTGAACTTCACTTCTATCACTAGCTTACTTAAAAAAGAGAGCCTAATGGCTCATGATCCTTCTACTTTAGTTCGAAAGGACGAATGTTCCCATTCTTTACCTGTTAACCACACTTTCTGACCCAGATTACCAATTATAGACTACGTAATATTGTTCGGGGCAGAGCCAAAGCTCTGACATCTACCCAGTCCTTATCCTGAGCAACCACCACCCGGGGAGCAAACCGTTCTTCTCTCAAGCGCACTCCCCCCTCACTGAGAGCCATTAGTTTCCCCCCACAATCTTCTTATTGGTAGATCCATTTGTTCGCTTAGGACAACTCCAACTGAAGTGTCCAGGTTCACCACACGTAAAGCACACAAATCGGGAGGCTCCTGTTGCCGACTT
>NW_027157115.1:0-364 GCF_002600585.1 Cystoisospora suis | reverse complement strand
ATATATATATGATACTATCTTATTTAATGGTAGCACCGCATGGTTGTGCTAAGTGTCGAAGTGTGACGAGCGATAGGCTACTCTGTGGACGGACCAAGTGAACGTGGGGAACGACGAGTTGGCCAAGTGAGTTTACCAAGGCGTGAGCAAAGGAACAAAGGCTCTAAGAGGCGGAAGGCAACAGGTCAGGTACACACGGAGACTCCTGACGGAACCCTTGGGAAAATCCCCAATCCCCCTCAACATGGAACACACAGAGCTAGGAGGAGAGCTTAAGAAGGACCTGATGGAGGAGAACAAGGAGAGGGAAATACGTGGACTAGGAGGAGCTTCGCCAGGGATTGAAGGATTGGAAAGGACCTTG
>NW_027157114.1:736-1135 GCF_002600585.1 Cystoisospora suis | reverse complement strand
ATAAATTGCCGCTTGGTTTCCTTATCTCGGCATGATCTGGTCGCTCTGGCATCGGTGCGTTCTCACAGCGATCGTCATTCTTAAAAATAGGGCAATATTTGATGACGATCAGGGCAGGATTGCAAAATCCTGACAAGCTGGCTTTGCCCCTCCGCGAAAAATACGCTTAGTGGAGTAATTCCAGCCCTGGTGGCAGACTTGAGCGCACGACTGTACAACAAGGTGACGAAGTACTCCGTTAGTGAGGGCATAACCTTTCGCGGGACCGCCTTCGCATCTCGAGCCCTTGCCACCTCGTAGTGGGTCCACAACCGGTTGATGTGTCGTTGTAAAACAAGCGCTTTCCTTTCACCTGGCCTCAGAGCCATTCACTGGTCGAAGTACGCCACGGTCGAGTAG
>NW_027157114.1:0-317 GCF_002600585.1 Cystoisospora suis | reverse complement strand
GAGCCACTACGCACCACAAAACTACCCTGCGCTGACCCTTCCAAGATATCCGGCAATCTTTGGGCCGCCCCGTTAACCTCCTCAGGAAGACCTTGTGAGGGCCCGCGCGTTAATTTGTGGTCTGCCATCCTTTAACGAATGAGACGCGGGGGAAAATCAGCACAAATTAGCAGGGGGAGTTTTCCCGATGATCGCACTACAGAAAACTACCGTAAAACAACGGAAAGACGGGCGCACAATCGACACTCCACCGCCGTGCTGGTCAAGCACCGGAAAATTCTTGTTTTCACAAGAGTCCCGGGTCACGGCACCATTTG
>NW_027157113.1:1009-1188 GCF_002600585.1 Cystoisospora suis | reverse complement strand
AGGGCTCGAGATGCGAAGGCGGTTCCGCCGAAGGTTATACCCTCACTAACGGAATACGTCGTCACATTGTTGTACAGTCGTGGGCTCAAGTATGCCATCAGGACTGGAATTCCTCCACTAAGCGTATTTGTCGCGGAGGGGCAAAGCCAGCTGCTGGTTAGATACGCCCAGCGGGCCGC
>NW_027157113.1:0-556 GCF_002600585.1 Cystoisospora suis | reverse complement strand
AAGAGAGCAGGACAAGCCGTGGCTGCCGCCGCAGTGCTGCGGGTGCAAGCCTTTTGTTATGAGAGCGGGAGTTCTCTAGGGGAGCGTTGGACGACGCCGGACAGGATCTACTCCTTCCGGAGAACTCGCTTTTCGACCAAGTGCCCGAGAAGAGGACGTGCGACACGGAGTCTCCAATCTCTTTTCAAGTGAATGAATCTCATGACCTTGTGGTAGAAACACCTGCTGCGGCTCAGACGATGCCAGCCAGCCTCTGTGCGTCACTGGTGTTACGATACGTTGCGGGAGGGAATCTCTTTGTACCGCTTCGGTTTGGACAGAGTACGCGACAGGCTCTGCTAGATCCAGGCAGTGCGAGTACGTTGCTGAACAGTGCACGTTTTCCGCCGGGAACGTTCCCTGGTTTCGTTGTGGAGGTACCTTTCGGAGCAAGTTTGCGCGATGCATCTTGCCGGGAGATGGTAATAATTGGTAGTTGCGCTGCACAAATAGAAGCCGCAAGTAGACGCGCGGCTCACTGTGTTTGTGGCAGAGCGGCTGCCAGCCCCAGCATTTA
>NW_027157112.1:0-15822 GCF_002600585.1 Cystoisospora suis | reverse complement strand
GACTTGTTCAACCAGCCTGGGATCACAAAATATCTTTGTATGGTAAGATTGAGCTTGGACTATCGAATGAAACAATGTGCTCCACCGCTAGTCGGAGTCTCTAACAAACCTTGTACCTCCAACTGTACGCAATATATATACATACATCTGTATCTACACTTGTGCCCACTAGTCAGGAAAGAAGAGAATCGTCAATAAGGAGTTTCTCGTGAGCACGAGGAAAACAAAGACAAGGAAAGGTATAACGCCTTCAGACTAGGGGATACGAAGCTAAGACAAAGATTCTATGTATAGATACCTGTATCCATAATGGATATAGGAAGATAGGAAGTTCAGCGCAGGAGAGAGACAGTAAATGAAGAAGGAATAGAGACTTCGTTCCGCCCTGTGATTTGTCGGACTTGACATAGAAACTTCTTCTTCAGGGGAGAGACCTTGTGACAGGATGATAGGACAGTAACGGTAGACGTCATCGCTTTGTTCCACGAGTTCCTCTCACTTTTTGAGCAGAACTGAGAACCCAGCACACTAAGGACACACTGCCGAGAAGCTTTTTTAGACCGTTGAAGTCGGCAAGAAGAAAAGCAGGTTGATCCAGCTCCGAAAAAGGCAAGATTCGCCCTGACGAGGAAGGCTTGTCCTCCATTCTCAGTTTCTTTATTTTTTTCTCCTATACACTTGGCGCAGTATAACTGGCCTGACGGTCCTTTTTTTCTCAAGAAGGAAAGAAATAAGCGACACAAAGAGATGGTGACAGTGCCACGTTTTTCGAAGTTGAGACATGGAGTGTCGTCAGAAATGAGTTTAGAAGATGGTGTCTCCTCCAGGTTCAAAAGAAGACTCTCTTGACCACACGGTGAGACAGCGAAGTCAGAAATACCCGTTCTCTCTCGGTTCTGACTCGACCCTTGCGCCGCATACATAGTTTGGAGAAAACGGGGTTTGGAACAAGGTAGTGGAAGTTTTCTGATGCAGAGACTGCTATTTCGAACGTTGCTGATAGGAGAAATGGATTAAAAAATAGTGTGATACCACAAAAGACGCCCTGCCACTGTCTACTGTAATGTATCTCTGGTAGTAGTAATTCGGAACAACTGTACCCCTGACTTTTGAACATGGTCGCATGCATTCTCGCTCACCAGTCTCGCCAGACCTCTGAAAATAAGAGGTGACTTCTATCGCGAGCTGCTCCTCTCTCCGGTTGTTCTGCATTTCTTTTGCTTACACTGAATCTCCATACAACAACCACTAGTACCCGAACGACTACGAATATAGGAAGAGCCACATACATACCAAGCTTGTCGCCGGCACGAATTCATGTATTCATGCCGGCGACAAGCGTGGCAGGTGTTAACGTAGGTGATACCTCTATATATACACATGTAAATGTTCATAAGCAGTCTTTACCTTCCTCTCTGCAGTTACTGAGATACTCGGTACGTGACAACCCTGGCACGATACCACGCTCTGACTACTACTTCCCTGATGCAAATTCGTCGTCTTCACATAAAGCTGGCTCTAGATCCTCTTACCAGAGAGAAAAGGAACGAGAAAAGAAAAGTGTCACCGTTTGTTTCTTTTATCGAAGCATTAGTACGTCTGGATGTATGGATCCGTAACGCGTATGTACGTATGCTCTCAAAACTGACTAGGGACGTAAATCATCTTGATGGTAGGGAAGTGCGCGCGAAGAAGAGACGTTGACATTGTGAACTCGATACTGTGGTTCGCTCTGTTCCCGGAGATAAAATGGTTTTTGATCAAAAGACGGCTTCTTTCTCGTTCTTTCCCACTTCCACACATCTCTCAAATCAGTGGATGTATGTTATGGCACTAAAACACGAGTACGCACCGAGAAACAGAAAAAAACACGTATAGACAGATCGGTTGGCCTTAAGTCCAATTCTCCCAGAGAAAGCGTACACGTACACATATGCATGCACGTGATACACGGATAGATAGCTACGACAGAGATTTGGTAAACAGAAGAAATGCACTATCGTACAACGTTGATGTATCAAAAAAGAATTTTGTGACATCGGAGTAGTTCAGCTGCTTTGCAGCCCTCGGGTAGACCTTAGCTTTCGCGAGTCAAATCGATGTGTCTAAACTACGGCATCCCAGATACACAAGTGCTGCTGCGAGGACTGACAAAAAAACTCCCGGCTCCACGTGACATGCCTGAAGGTAGGACTCCTGTCAACAGACTTCGGTATATATATATATAAGGTATACGAGAGGGGTGTCGGTATTAATGTCCAGATAATATAGGTAGATGCGCGTCTCCGATACCCACTCTTGTAACAGTAATGCATGGATTGAAACTACCCGAAGAGAATACCTGCATGCATATATATATATATATTTACATGTAGACAGAGAGATAGTCCGGCTAGTATTCACACGTAGTATGGAGCTAATGGGATGTCGTCAACAGTACGACTGTCACCCTCATTTCTGAATGAGAATTCTGACAAGATTGATTTGAGATGAAAGAGACTTCTGAAGACTACCACCATTCACTGTCAGACCTCATTTTGTTGTATGCATCATGCAGAGGTCTTTGCCTCTTGAGCGCCACAACACGAGACGACGCCCTACCGCGTCGCGAATCTCATCCTGCGTAACAATACCCTTGCCTTTCCTTTCACCATTTCGGACCTCCATCTGACGCACACACCCAGCCATCATACTCACAAAAGCAGCGACTGCAACTGGCGGTCGAGAAACAACAGCAGTTACACGAAACTGTTGCCTAGCCTAGCACGTAGGATGGACGCGATGACAAACCGGACCAGTTCTTTTACAGCGTTTCGGCAGCGCTGCCCGGAAGCCGTCATCTCCCTGTTTGAGCTGCCGTTCAGCCGGATGCGCATTCAACTCATGACTCGCCGGATCGCAGAGGAACAACACTATGACGAACTGTAGTGGAGGTAACGAGGATTCATCCCCTTGTTAGCAGGCACCCCGACCTTTGATTCGGTACCGGTGAACCGCGAGTGCCATGAAGAGGTAATTCCTGGGTCCGCATGGATTACGACAAAGGAGCAACGCGGAGCTTGTCCAACGGGTGCCCTGCACCTTCCACGGCAGGGGACGCCCCCGAGGGCGAGATCGCTTTGTTCCTCGACTTCCCGTTTGTCTCTCTTTCGAGAGGGAAAATGAAGATGAACTCTTTACACTGCTGACTGCTGTCCCGTGCCCGCGGCATCCCCATGCTTGCGCCGTTTTCCCTGCAGTGTCCGATTCCACTTACCGTGGTGTCGGCATTTGCTGCGAGCGTCCAGTGGAAGCACACACGGATGCCAAAAGTTATGCACAGAAGGACGCCTCCAAGTTTGTTGTTCGGAAACATACGACACTGTCCGAATGCTTTCTTGGACTAACCTGAGCATCACTCACATAAAATACGCGGTACCACCATTGTGCCAGCCATTCTCCCCCTGTTTAGACTCCACAAAGACCGACAGCGCCATGTCCAAACTGTAGGCCACTTACTAAATCCACGACGGCGCCGCTGTACTTGATTGCCGCTGTCAGAGAAGACTGTGCTGGCAGCTAGGGCGTGTCAGCGCTGTTTCTTTGTTGGGATGCTGATGTCGCTGCTGAGGTCGGTATAGTGGTGTAGTTCCTCGACATAAGAATCTCTCCTGGCGGCGCTGTGGCGGTGCCGTTTCGTTGTTGGGGCGTCGGAATCGCTGCTGGGGCCGTCGTACCGGTGCGCTTGCCCGATGCCAGAGAAGGCTCTTTTGAGGGCGGTGAGTCAGCAACATCCCCTGACGTCACAAAAGTCTCCGGTGCCGTCAATGGGTCGCTGTCGTTCCCGCCTGCCACAGTAATCTCTGTCAGCGTTGGTGTGGTGCCGTGGTTAGTTGAAGTTGCCGAGGAAGGCTCTGGTTCCGGCTGTTTGTCGATGCCGTTGTCTGCCCCGGACAAGTGCGAAGGTGTCGTGATCTCGACCCGTGTTCCCGGAGGCGCTGCTGGCACCGATGCGCCGGGACCGTCCGCATCGGTTTCGTTGTTCCCGCCAGCAGGCGAGGGTGTGAAGTGGGCTGCTTGCCCACTTGTCTCGCCTTGCGCCGGGGAAGGTACTGCTACCTGCTCCAGTGAGCTGGTATTGCGGCCTGAAAAAGATGGTGATAACAGACCGCCTGCTGTGGTGCTGTTCCCTTCTGTCAGAAGCAGGGACGTTGGGTTTTTCTTTCTGCCTTCGCCACCCGGGCCGTAGTCTGTTTGTTTGTTGAATTGAAAGTAGAGGACAATGCCCATATACGCGGCCGTAAACACGACTGAAAAAACCGCCGTGAATATAACTGCCAATTTGTCAGAGAGCTTCCAGCCCCTTCTCCGAGTAGCGGCGCCTTCAGGTTCCTCGACTCCATCACCACTCCCCTCGGGAGACAGCTCCATTAGAGGGATGGCAACTTCGCTTTCCTCGGCGCCATCATCAGAGTGATTTCCGTCAAAAGGACTGCATGCATTTGAATCCTCGTCTACGTCCGAGAGTGACCTGGGTGTCGCCCCAGCATGTCTCTGTCCTGTGTATCTATGTAAACACATCCAGAAGACGCGGGCAAGTCGCCACAACGCCACAGCAAGCACCGTCGCAGCTACAAGAAACTTCGAAGCTGTGTCCGTCTTGCGTAACTTCGAACGAGCCCGGGTCCCGCGGACCCCGCTTGTTGACGACTGCTTTCTCCTCCGCTGTAAGACAGTGCTGAGTCGAGTTGAGGATATATCTTTGAAATGTTCACTCCAGGAATGCTCCTTGACTCGATTGTCCGCCCTCGGCCCGACACGCGGGTCGCCCCTGTTGTCGCCACTCCTGTACTGCCTCCCGGAACCGCCGCGTAACTTATCGACTATCGAGTCAGATGCATCAGCCGCGCCCAGTGACAGTAAAATCAAATTCGCTGTCGCTGCGACTGCACAGATTTTCCGCAAGCCGTTGACCTTCATCTTTTCTGTGAGAGACAGCTCTGCTCCTCCAGAAGGAGAATTTGATTGGCGGAATAGGGGCCTGTGTTCACCAGAGTCGCCACTTTCTCCAAAGCCAGCAAGGAAAAAAGCAGGTCAGCACGAAAAGGTGATGCTCGACCTTAGGACTCGTCCGCGCAAGCAGATGAACTGTGGGGCGTAAGCAGCCGCGGTGCCTCTTTCGGCCTTGAGGCGACCCCCAGCACGCCGCACATCATGCGTCGGGGCAGCGTTTTCTGCTGATTGGACTCTAGGTCTTAACAGGCTAGCAGTTGTAACAACATAAGTCGACTATATGCGGGTAAGGTAGAGAAGCACTAACTATTCGCCGATTACTCCAGAGCTCCGCTGACGTCGCCGGGCAGCGGTCGTCCGCGCCTCTCCGTAATCCTCACAGGCCGCCACGGAAAAGCCTCGTTCAAAGTTTCCGGCACCTACAACCACCAGAGGCAGCCAACGACCACCCCGCCGATGGGGCAGCGCCCACCAAATTGGGCTTGCGGCCGGGTAACGAACGTGTCTGACATGGAATTACAGCAAGCGCAGTGCAAGACTGCGAACGCGCAGAAACCGACGAGGCGGCAGACGACTTAGCTGCAGGGACACCGGACTGAAGTGCCGACGCCGTGTGGATGGCCAGATGTGCTGTACCCGGCTTTACCAAAGTCTGACGCTTCCAGTAAGCAAAGTGACCACGAGGACCAGAGCTGCAATAGGAAGGCGCTCAGCTTCAACTGGTGTCGTCAGGCGCTGCAACGCGAGTTTTACAACGCTTTAGAGCAAGTCAGTGGAAGAGTCAGGACTCAGGACCCTCCGGAGACGAATTCTGCTGCTCCCAAACTCTCTTGTCTTGAAAACGGGGAGCCGTATAGAAAGAACTGGGGTTCCGCAAGGAATCAACTTTCAGCGCTGCGTTCAGCTGCGGTAATAGACGGCAGTTCGTGAGCCCGTTCCTGTGCCAGCCTCAGGCATGGGAGCAAGCTGCCAAACTCTAGTCCCAGTCGGGGCGAGTACGTAAGGGAACGGCCCGACGAGAAAGAGTGAAAAACTGCGGGCTCCTGGTCTGGCCAGGGGCTGTCACTCAGACACCAGGAGTGAATGACGGACCCAGGCACACGATCCGATTAAGTTCTTCCATTCTGAGGAGCCGCACTCGTGATATACACGCGCATTCGAAGTCGCGTAGGGAACCTCAGGAAATCACGCAGGGAGAAGGCAGGAAGGCTTAGCTCTTACTGGGACGATCGGAGATGTTGACAGCTCCTAGAACACCTTACGACTGAGGTGACACGATCGAACAGTCGCCGGTATCGGAGACATCCCGTCGCATGTGAAAGGGAAGCTGGTTCAGTTGCAGGTGTATCTCTACACAGGAGGTTCTTTGTGGTGAAGTTGGGCAAACGCCCGGAAAAGAACTGGATGAATTCTACAAGGGCAGAAGCCGGCAGAGACACAAATGGAAGAAGGAACGAGTGACACACGGAAAACTAGTATCTCTCTATTCAGTCTTGTCCTTTTCTGCACCGAAGACACTGCCTGAACGCTCACTGCGTTTCTTTCTTCTCTCCAGGTAGTCGTTATTGTTGTCATCTCTCCTCTTCCTTCTTTCCTCGTACACCCTACAGCCCGGAAGCAGGAGCTCAGCTTTCAGAAACACTCGAGTGACTCAACGGAGCGCTGCCTGCCCTTTTTCTACTTCTTTCTTCCTACTCCTTCTTCGGTGTCTGTTGGTGCTACCTTTTCTTGGCCTACCGTATAGAGCAACACACATTTTAGTATTCGTTTCTTCTTGGTGTTCACCCGCGGTGTCTCTCTCTCCCTTACTTCTTCGCTACACTTTTCGCCTCTCCGACAGTCAGGAAATCCGGGCTTTTGTTGGTTGAAGGAACCGGTCAGTGGACTTACAAGTCGGGTGCCTTCTTTCTTTTTCTGTCTTGCCAAGACGAATGTGGAATCAGCCTGTTGAACTCCGGCTGTCTCCAGGAGGAGACAGTTCGCGTGTCGACCTTTTTTTTTCAGCGTCCTTCTCTCTCTGGTCGTGTAGGCTTGGGGCAAGTGCAGGCAGGAACAGCAGGAGAGGGAGGAGGAATTGGGGGGAGAGAAAGGAGCAGATGAAGAAGATTGGGCTGTGGTACTATGCTTTGCTTAGCAATGTTTTTCTCTTTTTTCGCTGACTGATTCTGGGCAACCAGCGCCATTTCCCCCTTTCCAGCATGCTTAAGGCCTGTAGGAAGTGACGGTTCCTGAGAGCTTCTCACTCCTAACGGTTACTCTTTGGACAGCAAGGAGTAGAGACGGAAGAGGCAGAGGACAGGAGACAAAAGAACTATAGAAGGAGCAGGGGCAGAGAAAGCAAAAAGAAGAATAACTGGCCGTAAGAGGCACGGAGGGAAAGGGCTCAACAGGTGCGATGAAAAACAGTGTCCGAATCCATGTCCTATCAGGGGAGGTGGATGGGACTCTTCGGACCTCCTCTTCCTCATGAGAAGGCGAGTTCGAGTACAAGTTGACAGACGATAGCGTGGGTGCTTTTGTTGGATATTAGCTGAAATCGCCCTCTCTCCCCACGACTGCCCACCGCCATCGTCGCTTTTCTCTCTCGTGAAAACCCTGAAAGGGCGCGGATCCTGATAGTCGCCTGTCTAGAGTCTCAATGAAGGCTAGTCAAGTCTTCAGGTGTATCGACTTCTTAGAAAACCGTAAAAAAGCCTACTGGCAGTTCAGTTGGATTTGATCATCCAATTCTGGGGCGTGATCTCTTATGTAGAAACTTTTTGGGAATCGTCTTTCTCCTCCAGCACCCTCCTTCGAGTACTTCACGGGACAAAAGCGCTACTAGCTGATGTTCTGAGGAAACGTTGCGATGTACGGACAGAAGCGAGTGTCGCACTCTCTCCTCTCTTTTCTTCATTTGCCCCTCCATTTCTAGCTCAGGATGACAGCGGATTTTCTCCGAGGAACGTGCGTCCGCAGCATCCGAATCACCGGTGACATCGCTCGCCCCAGTCGATTACTTCAAGACGGAACTTTTTGCTGTCCAGTCTTTTACCTGAGAAGGGAAGCAGAAGACGAACGCCAGAGAAACACGGTTGTGAGGAAGGAACCAATAGTTGCGTGACTCCGTGATGCATTTCGTCGTAGCTTCCTGTTTGCCGTTGCTCGTCAGTTTTGACGTTGAATGAGGTTGTTCCGGCCCATCACGAAGGCAAGGGAGCTTCGCGGATAAGATACTTCGGCTTAAAAGCTGTTGACCACTTCACCGAGTATGCCACCTCACTTCATTTACGCAATGAGGCCCTCTGTGTCCTCATACCACTAACGCTCAGAGAAGAATGGTGAAACAAAGAAGAATAAACAGTCTCCAGAGAAGGCAGGCCCAGGTGTTTCTTTTCTTTTTTTCAGCCTCGCAGGAAAGGGACTGACCCAGGTAGGAAATAGTGTGGTCTTTGTTGTCTAGTTGTTCTCATTGCCGTCGCTGGAGTCTTCAGTGACCAGATCGGTATTCAAGAGTCTTGTATTCTTCCCGTCGGGCTTCGTTTTTCTTCTCTTCTCCCCTCGAGCCAACTCGTAGTCCGGCTTGGCCCCCTGAGCGGTATACGTGGAGATGAACGAAAGAAACTATCTGTCGATCGCCTGACTCTAAAACGATAACTACCGTCCTCGCTACTGTCGTGGTTACATCCTCATCGCCTACACAGGGTGTGCACGGTCCACAAGAAGAAAGAAGAACGACAATTCTACCTAGAGAGATGAGGACGGCGGGCACCGCATGCGATCTTAGGCCCGCGACATGAAGCAGTTCTTAGGAGTCGTTGTTATTGTGGCGGTGTCATGAGAAGAGCTCTAATCGACAACTCCTATCGTTCTCTCGGTGACCATTCAGGAGAAGGGAGAGGAAGGGAGGCGACGACCTTAGAAAGAGAATAGAAAGAGTAGAAAGACGAGGGTGGAGGACTACCGTGATGACAGGATGCCTCTACCCCCCCCCCGCGGTCTTGTTAGTATATATTCTCAGCCCTTCATGTGTTTACCTGCTAGGCAACGCACCACCACCACCTTTTCTTTTTCACTCTCACTCCATCGTTTTGAACAAGTACGGAGTGGGTCAGGGCGTCGATGTTGCAAAATGCTTCTCTCACCAAGCTACAATGCACAAGACGGCATCCCAATTGCTTTTCACCCAACTCGCGAGTACCGTCGTATTCCCCCGGGTTCAACTTTCACAGTACTTCTCTGCAGGCTTTTCTCAAAATAAATCTACAATGCTCTGCCCCAAACACAAGTACGGCTATCCCGAGGGCTTTGAGAGGCATCGAGCAGTTTAGGTAATAATGTCGCTCCCATGAGTTTACATGGACAAAGGCGGTTCCAGAAGTCTTAGCAGCAACTGTAACCGTTCATTTTCCAACACTGCAAAACGTTTGCCTTCGGTCGTCAGAGTTCTGAGGTAGCCTCCGCACATGCAATCAGAATACTTGAGTCCCAAAGGCACAGCACGTAGCAGGTTCTGACTGCTACTCACAAGCCTTCGAGAAAATGATGTAGCTCACTGCTTCAAAGTATCGAAACAAGTGTGCTGAAGTTGTTTTTTTTCACAAGCCTGATCTCGGGAAGGTCTCCTCTGACAATTCTTTGCTTTGCTAGAATCAAAGGCTGTCACGTCCTTCAATGAAAGACATTGGAGAAGCCAAGAACAAACTCACAGTTCTTCTCGCGACCACGGGATGACGCCTACGCCTGCTGCGTCCCAGTCAGGGTACGTAGGTCCCCTGGATTGAGACTCCCTTACGATTCGTGTTGCACAATCTTTTCGTTTCGGAAGAAAAAAGGAGACAGACAAAGGGAAAAGAACTACACCGCTGCATTAGAGCGCCTGTAGCCATATGCCCGCTGCGTGAACGGAAAAATCTTCAGAAAACCTTGCGAATACATTTACAATCATGCCTACGTGGTATAGTGCCATAATCACCGCTGCAGGAGTCCGATGTGATTCTAAACTCCGCTGAAATTCTTGGAGATTCTTTTTTCCTCCCGCTTCTGATACCTTCTTTGGAAAGGAGAATAATATATATATATATATATCTGTAATATAATCAGATATCAATAAGATAATAATGTACAATGCTCCTATTTGATGCGGGAGTCACACGACAGTCTTCAGTAGGAATTTTTTTGCAAGCCTAGGACTTTAGAGACGTTACCTGACCACGGGAAACAGCGGACAGGTGACGACCCATCCTCATCACCATGATAACTGCAACGATCTATGGGTTCAACGTACATCTACTTGTAGTCGCGAAGACAATGCCGTTGGCAAGAAGAATTGCTATCAAACGTATTTACGAAGTGATTACAGTAAAAGAAGAACCACTATTTCTTCCTGATACGTCCCCAGCCGTCGCCAGGGCCTTTTCGAATCTCTGAACAGCTTTCGGCTGCCTCCGAAGCTACGCTGTCTCCCACAAAACTGCAGCCATCACCTTCCCCTGTCTGTCCCCACCCGTGTCCTTCATCCGTGCCTTCGGTGCCTGTAAAGCGGGGATGATCGAAGACCGAGTGTGGATCAGAGAAGACGCAAGTAAGGTATTCCTGGAGCCGGGGGGGCTGACGAAGGAGAGGGCCCTGGCCACCTGGGCGCTGCAGCCGATCAATTAGCATTGCTGTCGTCGTCCTGTCTACAAGGTGGCTCGCCCCAGACGTTTCGTCCCCGACAGTTTGACAATTACGGCTTCAGGAGAAAGGGAAGAGAAGGGAACGAATCATAGGTGAACACTTCTCGGGCCGACGCGATCTCTAACGTGCCGTCGCAACGGAGACCGTCAACTGCGTCCCGGGCTACACTGGCTTTTTCTTTCTTCGCCTTCTGCCTGAAAGCAGTCCCACCACGAGGCATTCTTTCACTACAACACCGCTTCCTAGTTCACTACCATGATCACATCGACTGGGAAACATGAACACTCTAGCACGTTGTCTAGAAGGATGCTACGCCCCCAGGTGACACATGATCCAACATTCTGTCGTGATTGTTGCACTTAACGGGAGGGCGACAGCGCCAAGCAAGGTAAGACAAGGCAGGAAGAAGTATGACAGAGGATGAGGGGGAAGGAGGCAAGCGACTCAAGAAGTGTGTTCAGAAGTGGGGTTCTAACTAGGATTCTAGCAGGCAGCGCAGATGAAATTCCGCAGGTTTGCTTACGTGCGAAAGCAGTTTAGGTGAGGCAGTCGATAGATCGTAAGGCGGCTGGGTGTGCTGCACTCTAACCACGGACTTCCTCTGCCCGCTCCTTTCTATCACTGATCCTCGTTCTCGCAAGACGAGAAGAACGCCCGACTAATCAGCTACCTCTAACCTTCCTCTAGCTTCGCCTACGAGGTGCATCTGTTTCCGACCATCACTTATGGTTTTGAGTGGTGTGAAGTCGGTCAGTTGTCTGCTCACGATACATCTTCCTCTCATCAAGTCCAACAGCACACTGCAGTGTCTCGAGTGCATCACACACGGGAGAACCGTCCTACTCCACGCTTCTGTCCTGGGCTCCACAGTAAGTCTGTGCGGTGTTTCCCCATGATTCTATAAAGCCTCAAAAACACGTACATCCTCGTGAGTGAGGGGTCTTGCGGACAGGCGTCAAACTGGTTCTTGTCGTTAAGCCTCTTCCGTACGCTTACACCCACAAGCGCGGGTCCAGAAGCCTTAGCACCATAGAAAATAAGAGGTCTGGCTCCCACTCCTGCACAAACCTTGGCGTTGAGTTACCTCAGTTCTGAAATGGTTTCGGCACGATGACATAAAGAGCTTCAATCGATGCAATGATACCTTCCACCTTGTCGTGGAGCTCATTTGCTTTGAAACAGAGGAGGAAACGTTCTGAAATGTGTTCACCAAGCTTCATATCATGGACCGGTAAAATGCTTCCCATGGCAACCCCACACTCACTTCGCCGTGTTTGAAGGTTGCCATCTCTTACAATGAAGTGACATCGGAGAAGGCGAGAACAAACTCGTTGTTGTTCTCGCGGTGACCGGAAGACATCTGTGGCTGTTGCCTCCGAGTCACAACACGTAGTCGTCCTAGCATGGCACTTCCCGACGACTCCTACTTCACATTCTTTTCTCTTCGCGAAAAAAAGCGTGGCAAACAAAGAGAAGAAAACAGCACCGATGTACCACAGAAAGCCTATACATGTAAGAGATACCCCCCGAAAGGAGACCAGAGAAGTCCTGAGAAACCTTTGAAAATACATCCACACATACATGGGAATGTGATGTGATACGTAATATAATATCACTACAACGGAGTTGACAAAAACTCCACTCTCCTTTTGCAATTGTTTGAAGTCTTCTCTCATCTCCTGCTACGTATACATTCGAAAAAAGACCCCTGTAAGCGTCATATCTCTCCGAAGCTATTTCATCAGCCCGGAAACACCGAAGAAGAGGATAGAGAACAACCTATCAGTCTGATAGCTGTAAAGATGTGCTGTTCTCAACAGGGACAATGACATAGGCAGGAAGAATTGCTGTCAAATGTGAGATGACTTCAGTGAAAAAAGACGGTGCATCCTCCGGTTACCCCGAAATCCCTTTGCCTTCTGTGAAACCTGTCAGGAGACCTACAGCGTCAGGGACACAACCCCTGTACCTCTGGGCCCGAAGCCAGCCGACTAAAGGGTAGTTGTGTGGAGCTCAGACAACTTTTTATGGGCTCTAGAAACAGCATTGTTAACAACTTGCAGGGTTCTTGAGAATTCTTCGTTATAATCTCGGCGGACACCCCCCGAAAAGTCTACAGCATCGAGTAAAATTTCTGCTTTCTTTTCTAAGACCCTTGTAATCTTCTCCAAAACTACGGAGATAGCGTTCTCACTAGAACGGCGCTGATCCTCTTGCGCCCCAAAGCCATCATCCGCAAGGGCTGCACGTATGTGTCTGACTATTGCCTCCTGCCCGCCAACATGACGAGCGAACTCTACAAACTGACCGTCGAATCGTCTTTGGAGAAGCCCCTCCTCCAATCTCGATAAATTATTCTGAACAACCGCCACTTGCACCATACGAGATAGCAAAGTGAAATTAGCCAACCTCTCTCGAAGGTCTTCAACAGCTTCCCATGGCTCTTCCAGAACTCCCAGTTGTCTATCCAGTTCTGCATTCAATTCCGGTAAAATATGCGCAACAGCCGACTTCAGTTTCCCGACTTGCCTCCTCGCTTCTGTTTCCGCAGGATAATCACTCAGCCGAGATTTGTCTCTTCTTTGGTGCTTACCCGATTTTGCTTGAGCGGCGATGTCGTTGGTGATGGCCTGGAAAACTGGTCCATAATCAAACACTGAAGGAACTTCATCAGGAACGAAGCTCGAGAGTGCCTTTTGTGCTTCCTGCCCCAGCGCTTTGTCTGTCCTTGGGTCTTCTTCCCCCTGTGTCTTGGAGAGGACATCTGGATTCTTCAACATGTCTGCCTGGTCTGCCTGCGTCTTCGCTTCTCCTTCAATCGTCTTTGCCTCGTATGACTCCCTTCCTGCTTCCATTTGTGGTCGTTCCCTTCGCTCTTCTGCGACGCCTCCCTCGTCTACTTCTTCTCCCTTTGCTTCTGTCTCCTTTTCTTTTTCTCCCTCTACCACACCCGCGTCTGCTCCCGACGTTGCACCTTCTTGCCCTTTTGCAATAGTTTCTCCTCCATCTGCCTCCTCAAAAACTTCTTGCCTCTTGCCTTCGTCTGCACTCTCTGCTTCCCCGTTCCTTTGTTTTAAGTCCGCCTCGCCAACATCTTCTGTTTGGTCGCGCACTTGCGACGGTCTCATCACCAAGAACGGTAGTGTCAATACAGCAAAGGCCACAGCTACCGCGCGCATCGGAGCGTCGCTCACAACTTCCCTGACCCTCTTCTCGATTTCTACAAGCTGCCTAGTTGATGAGACAGATGAGTCAGACGGCGCGGGGGCCCCCTCAGCCTCACTTGAAGTGATCTGTCCCTCTGCTCGTACATCCGGGCCTTCAGTCCCTGCGAAGCCGATAGTGAGAAGTGCTGCTACAATCACTATAACACCGGCAAGCACAATTGCTCCTACCCGACGTTTCTCAGACATGCCAGACTCAACAATCCACGTGCTGAAAGATGACTTTCTTCCACTGGGATCTTCTCGTGGCTGTTTAGATTTCCTGTATACCAACAACGCAGCAAGTAGCGTTGTTGCAGTGAGCACGGACATCAGAATCTTTGAAATTCTCATCTTAGACTCTCTCTTGTGATTTCTACTCCGCCTCTCAGGAGAGTGGCTCTTCGACAGAGGAGAGGCAGACAGAAGAAAGCCTTCTCCTTCCTCCCCTAAATAGCTCTCGGTTGTCTCCGAAGCTACGCTGTCTCCCACTTGTCGTCCCCAGGCGTCTGAATCGCTTGCGGCTGCTACGCTGTCTTCCAGGAGACTGGACTCATCACCTTCCTCTCTGTGTCCATGCTCGTCTCCTCCAGCCATGGAGGGGGCGTCTGGGGAACGAGAATCATCGTAAGCGGTAGGCAACCGTTGTTCCTGGAGTACGGATGGAATTTGAGATGCTGCAGATGACAACAGGAAGGAAGGAAGACCAGTTGATGTCCAGAAGTAAGCTTCGTTCCCTCCTGTTGGACCTGCCGTCCTTCCGCGCCTTCCTGGTACTGCCGCTTCGTCAAACGGTGTGGAGTGGTAGAAGCTTTCTAGCGACGAGAGCAACAGCCAACAGGAGCACCCCTGGAGAACGGAGGAGCATTTGAAACGGACTATTG
The DNA here is from genome assembly GCF_002600585.1 of Cystoisospora suis. Classification (NCBI taxonomy): domain Eukaryota; phylum Apicomplexa; class Conoidasida; order Eucoccidiorida; family Sarcocystidae; genus Cystoisospora; species Cystoisospora suis. Next base: position 1,085 of record NW_027157112.1, on the reverse strand, counting down.
TAGTCGGCACCATACTGGAGAAAGGAGAAGAAGAGGAAATTGAAACTCAGGAATTACCTCACCGGAGAACACCTGCGGACCAGGAAAGACGCAAGCGAGGCGGCTGCAGAGGCGAAGCCGACGAAGGAAGATACGGCGCTGGTCACCTTGGTCACGGAGTCGACCATTCAGCTTTGCTGTCCACGCTGTCCATACCACATGCTTCAGCCCGGACTTCCCAATGTGCTGACCAACATCTACCCACAAAAAAGTATAAGAGACGGGCACGAATGTGGTAGAGAACTCAGCTGGGGCAGAGGCGATAGCCAACATACCCGCCGCGGTGGAGACCGGGAACCGTCTCTCAGGGTGCATGCATCCGCAGTGGGTGCCTCTCACCGGGAATCTCTACGCCGCTTGCATCGTGATCACATTTAGTGGTACATCGAGAGTTCTCGCCGCTGTCCCTGATCGCGTCTTACGTTGGCGGGGAGGTCACCTTCATTGTCTATTGAGTGTTGTAGAGTACAATTCTGCCACCGCCGGTAGCGTTGTTCCTTCCAGGGTCTCCCCGGTCATGGCGCAGGCGGCGGCGTTGCACCGGACACAGGGCTCAATCAGGGGGGACGTCGTGAAATCGGTGATTCGACCCAGGCTCTGTCACGTGACGAAGATCCGAAGAGGTAAGAACATGTGTGCCTGATGTGCGGACAAAAAGCCGGTAAGCCTTGTGCGTGTGAGTGTTTTCCAATGCAATCGAGACTGGGTGGGCCGTAAGAAGTCAGCCCCTCGTGGCGGACAGGATCTAGGGAGCAAGCTCAACAGGCATCGTCGGTGCTGCTAACATTTCCTGCGAACGGCGTCGGTGCCCCTGGACCTATACCCTGAGGGGTGCAGCAGGTGCTGAGACAGTTCCAGGAGAAGAACTAGACTGCATAGCAAACTCCTAACAGAGTGCCGGTAGTACTCCCACCGAGCGCTTCACCAAGCAAGCGATAAGGAGTGCGTGATTCTCCCGGTGCGGAGCGTCAAGCGGCCGTTGTAGCGGTCCGTTCACGGACTTATGAGTTCTCTATCGCTCTGTCTCCTCTTCCTCATTCTCATGC
>NW_027157111.1:0-15456 GCF_002600585.1 Cystoisospora suis | reverse complement strand
GTCAAAGCGCGGGCGTTACAACGGTGAAGGAACAACGGAGAAGGCTAACGTTTGTGAAGGAAACCCGAAAGCAGCGGCAAGCGAAACTGATTCTGCACTCAGGTGAAAAGAAAATTGAAAAAGGAGCCAGATTTTTTTTTCCTGTCCGTTCCAGTTTCTTACTGGCATGGCCAAACTTTCAGGCGCACTATACAGGGGTCTCCATTGTGGGTGACAGGTGATTACAGCTGAACCACGAGGCCCACAGCATGAGAACTAGTTCGATGGAGCTAGCACCTACGTCTCCCGCGCCAATGTCGCCGGGTTATCTGTAACGAAACTCCTCCAGCTGGGTTTTCTTCACACGCCCTCAACGTTTCGCTGCGGCGTTTTACAAAATCCCTCTTTTCTTTGAGAAAAAACACGTAATGTCGGTGCGAAGTTGCTATACTCATGGATGCCCACAATGATTATTGAAACTGCGCTCTATGATGTACACTCTTCCGCACCTGTTTCGGCAGCTGAACTATCCTGTTGCATCACTTCTGTTCCTTCGTTCTTTACAGATCCGGAAAGCATTCAGTGACACTCTTGTTGTGCTTGTTAGTGGCGTGCTCGTTCAGCTGAGATACACTCTGAGTCTTCATGAACGGCTGTAAGCAGACCTGAAAGACACAAGAACCGGAGAACAGTAGCCGACCGCTCATCCCCTGTACTTGGTTCTCCTGCACAGCCGCAGACTACCGTTATAACAAGCATGACATGGGACAATCGAGCTCCGTGGAGAATCCACGCTACCTTAGACACATCGAGGTGTTGACAGAAAACGGCAGGGCTGTAATTTTCGGATGCCGGACGTCTACTACTGTGCATCACTTGAGGAGGCACACGAAACTTAGTCACAAGGAGCTGCCGAGCATCTGCAATATACGGAGCGACACCTGCGTTACACCTCGGCCAACCTACCTTGCACTTGATAGACATCGCCGCCTGATTCGATTTGAGCTGTGACTTAGGCTCTTTTGACTTGGCCTCATCTGCGCGAGCGCGCGCAGTGTTCTTCTTCTGCAGGCACAAGACACCACCAGGGGAAACACATACGCATCGACATGAGAAAGGAGAAAAAGGTCTCATAAAAGAGAAGACATTCAGACCTGTTGTACAGGGGACAGATAGGCATGTTGTGAGACTGACCGTTCAAGCAGTATTCTTGCCTATATGCAGCAGACGATACAAAAACGATACGCCGGACCTGAGAAAGTTGTCACAAGCTTGAATGTAAGAGCCTCCTAAAGGGTAACAAGCATGCAGATCACCAGGGAAGCACGAGCAGACCCTCTCTGCTGCAAGGAAATCCGCACACTGAAGAACAGTTCTGTAGTTGCACACGACTGCACAGCTCAATCGACTGACAACCAGCGAGACGCGTACAAAGTAGGGGACGACAAAGAGGTATTCGCAGTCAGATTCACAGCAAAAACACTCTTCGGTAAATATGCTTCTCTCTTTTCTTTCTAGTCTACATGAGAACCAACTCCACTACGGCGTAGGTCGCCTTCACACTTGAACGGACAATGCGTGCGACAATAGATCGCGAACACTCTGGCTAAACCGCTTGCTTATCCTTTCTGCAACCCCCGGACTGGACGGGTTCTCCGGTGATATCTAGTGGTACGTTGACAGCATGAATCACGCATCAGCGAGACAGCTGTGGTCTTGTTGGACAAGACCGCCGACGTGGTGAGACAGTGACGGAAAACAGCGTGATAGGGGAAACAAAAGAGAGACAGAAACCCTGTGGACAGCGACTTACGCAAGCGTTGCTTCCCTTCCCCATCTTCGCTGTGAAACAGCCAGCCCTTCTCCCCTCTCGGGTCGGTCACCGTTTTCCTTCGTCAGCAAAAAGGGAGAGACGCCCTGGAAAAAGAATTGACGAGCGAAAAGACTAGCGGATATATACAAGAGATGAGGAGTCCTGCTCTGATGAAGTTGGATTCAAAGATCAGCCTAGAGTTGCGCGATATCGCTACAGGCTGAGTCAGCGATAAAACTGCTCGAACGCCCAGCGGATCTCAGAGGACGATACGACAGGGTGACAATCTGGAGTGCGAGGTTGACGCGTGAAAAGATTCGAAGTCACATTAACGGACGGCTGCTGCCCCCTCTCAATGCTTTGAAGAAGCAGTAAGGACGTGCTACAACAGCCGCAAACAGGGGAAGATGACCGCAACGCGTGACAGAAAGACAGCTGTCAGACGGAGCAAAGCAGACGACAGGCCGGTGCTTTCAAGGCCAGAATATCCTCTTGTCCGCGAGAACCCTGCATCCGGGAAAGAGAATCGCAATTCCAGTCCCAAAACCAGTTTCTCTCGGAGACGATGCAGTCACTCCCTTCTCCCCCCCTCAGCGTCGCAGCGCTGCCAATTTTGTAGTGGTGTCGGCTTGTATACCGCAACGCGTCACTGGGAATAGTCGGCAGTGCATGTAGGTATGTGAAAGTGGGAAGTGAGAGAGTAGTGTCGGGAGCCCTCATGCGAGGAAGCCTGATCGGTGCTTTTCCGAGTCAGTCAACCGTGAAGCACCGCTTTCTACCGGGAAGTGGCATTCACCCCTTCATGAGTTGAGAGCGTCCCCAGATGTTAGGATCTACGTGAACCGAAACCCGTGCGCTTCGCCGTCGCCGCCACCGTCAGCTCCATGCAAGAAGTATTTGACTTGCCTCACTTTGGTTAGTCTTGCTTCTCTTTCTCCTGCAATAATAGACCGCCAGGGTTTCGTTTCTCTCCTTTGTTTGATGTGTCTTTCTCGCGGCGGCGCCGTGTATCCCTTCCCCGCTGTTTCCCAGCCTGTGCGACAGTCTGTATATCCGTCTGCTCGGCTTTCGCTTTGTCCTGCCTGCGTAAGTAGCGCAGTCAAACGCTTGTTTTGCTTCACAGGTTCGATCGCCTTCGTCTGTATTTAATTTCGCTTCCACATCCCGAAGGGACAGCCGGGATTTCCGTCCTTCCTGTTTTTTCTTAGCGTCTACCTCGTCTGTCAGGATGCCGGCTGTTATGGGAAAAGCAGGTCCCGCTGCGGATCTCCGCAGATTTATGGAGAAACGACTTGACGGTGGGTATGGCGCTGCGCAGGACCTGCTGCCTATGTCTTATCATGTGTCGCCAAGGCGAAAAGAAAGTCTTGTTAGCTAAGTGGCCTTCGCACTTCCGCACCACCCCTGGCACCTCTCTTCTACGTCGCGATTCAGTCCCAAACTGTCTACAATCTGTCTCCTCCTCTGAGCGACCTCAATCCTTGAAAAGAAAGCTGTACCGTTGCATGTGTGGGCCGCGACGACTCTGCACTCAGATATTGTGCTCATGTGGGAGTTTCTGCCTGCGCCTAGGGCCGTGGGGGCGAAGGCATTCAGACACCGGGCAATGGTCCTAGTTCATAGCGTACATTTTCAGCTGACATCCGGTCGTTCTAGCGGAGGAAGGACACATGAACGCCAGGTGCAACAGATTGAAAGCGAACACCTGCCAGGGGAGAGGAGAGGCGCAGCAGTAATGATAGTCTCGTGTATGCAGGTGATACATGTTTCGCTGTACAGTCTCCGTTGGGTTCGAGTCGTCATAAAAGCACGGCGCGTGGTCTGCTTGTGCTGCGCAGCTGACCGCCGACGGCATTAGTGCGCATACCAGGTGCCTTCACTCCGTGTTCCAGACACCATGCATGCTCTCGTTGTATCTTCTGTTGCATTGGCAGCTTGTTTTCTTTCATATGTCTTCTTCGAGAACCTGTATACACCTGGTGTTCCAAGCACAAACGGACTACTCCGTAGTGAGTCCGGTCCCGCCGGGAAGGCGAGATCACTAGCAAAGGTGTCACCGCCTCTCGACATAGTAGGGGGGTGGTACCAGTGTCTTGTTGATTGGACTCGCCTTCTACTTTCCACCTGCTTTGTTTTCTTCCTCGCAGCCACGGCGCTCTCGAGGCGTCGTAGTAAGTAACTGGCGCGCGTGCGGTTTCTTTTTGTGCTTTTTGTGTGCTTTAGTCCACCTGAGTGGTGGCCGCCGTGTGGTTGGAGTTCTTCGTGGATACGATACTTTCATGAACATTGTACTGGAGAACACCGTGGAGGTCAAGGGTAATCCAGCCAGCTCAGCGAACAGCGGCAAAACCGAGACAAATGAGATTGGTTTTGTCGTGGTCCGAGGAAACTCCATACTCTACTGGGAGTGTCTGGACAAGGTTCGGACCTGGTGAGCGAGCAAGCGTAAGAAGCTATAGAACCTGCTTGGAAAGCGATGCTGGTGTCTTCGTGTCACATCAAAGGATTGTTGGGTTTTTACAGGCGTCAGTGAATCTATGGCAGTGAAAGCTTGCCTATCTGTGAGTATTGGCTCACTTTTGAATAGTACGGTTGAGTTCTGAGGCGAGTGAGAGGGACTGTGATGATGCCATGTTAGGCCGAGGAGTCCAGCTCTGAGAGACGTCCTGTTGTCCATTTGAAAACTGGATGTTTCTTTGGTTGCTTTCTCGGCTATTGAATGCAGCTTTCTGATATAGAAACTTCCATCCATCAGCTGGCTCTTAGAGATATTTCAGTATATACACACACGCAGGTATCTTCATGTAGTACGACACGGGGGAGAGTGTGCATGTTCTACCATTCAGACTGTCTTCGTCCACGGATGTTCTCCGACTTCATGCAGATAAGGAATCTGTATTGTCTCCGTCGAATGTGTCGATTCTTAAGTAGCGTGCAAGAATGAGTTGACGAGTGAAAAGTTGTGAAAAGTACTTTGTCTCCTCATGTATCTTTCCCGTGTTTATCAATTTTCTCCCTACTAGCGTGGCTTTGACTGGGCTCCCGGGCAGCGCTCACTTACGCGCGGTCTTCGTGTCCAACCGTACATACAGTCAGCCCTTCACTTCCCTATTCCCTCGTCTCGATAAAGGGCGGATCCGTTTCTTGTTGGGCTCTCTTGTCTCTTCGTTTCGGCAGTGGTCACACAATTGTAGAAAGAACCGCTACGCAGGGGCACGCTTCAGTTCTTTACCCTTGCTCTTTATTGGCCACTTTTTCTGGTTTTTGTCTGGGCAGTGCGATGTGTAGATACAGCGACTGAAGCGAGCTGACCAACTGCACAAGGGAGGCGCACAGTGCGCGTGCTGAATAGTGTTTGTGGTATCTCTCTGTATGCGTGCAGATCGGAGAGTCCTCTGGTGTTGGTATTCTCGCCTAAAGAAGTCTGGGGATGCGGGCGCTTCAAGTCCGCGCCAGAACAACAACGTCTATAGTTCTTTGTTGTCCGGAGAGAAGGAACCTGTGCCTTTTCAAGGAGGCTTTGTCTTGGCTTGTGTATAAACACACCCTCGGTCTCTCAGCAGTTGTGAGGCTCCACGTCTCACTTCTTGTATATGCGTGGTTCGCTGAACGTTCTGCGTCTCCGTTGCACCCCGCGGTTTCAAGTTTATTATACCAAGGGGAAGACGAACTGTCTATAGTTTTCCCAACTCTCGACTGTCATCCTCTGTCCGACCTGTCTCTCGGGTGAGCAGCGTGGCTTCAACAGCTGTATACAAACACAAAAGCACAGTAGCGGCGTACTGACAAGGAGTATTGGCGGTGGTCGCTCTGAAGGAAGTCAGAAGGCTCAGCCAAGGCGCATGCGCGCCTTCGACTGCTCACTTCGTCAGCTGGGGCCAAGGAAGGCGGGACGTGAGACGGGCAGCGTCCCTTGTGTGCTAGCCGTGGATCCGGTCGCTTCTTGCCCGCGGATGTAGTGAAACAGAGAAATACTTACAATGCACCAGCGAATACGTACGGTTTCTAACTGAGACGTCCCTTATTTTCTTTCCGTGAACGATGGCTCAGCACAGAAAAGGCGAGCACATAAATGAAAGTCCTCGGGGTGCACGCGTTGGTCACGCTCCGCGCCTGACTCACAAGATTCTTTCCTGCGAATGTCGAAAATGCCGCAGGTGTGTTAACTCCTTACTTGAACGTGGATCGAAATCAGCGTGGGACAGGAAACATCGACATGAGTGATCTTGGATCTACCTAAGATATCTATCTGGTGGATCTGCCATGGCACAAGAGGTGGATCAGAGACCTGCACATGAAATAGAGAGCTTGAGAGCATGACAGTCCACGATCCACGTGTAAGCGCCGGGGAAAGTGACACGGGCAGCTTCCCCTCCTCGGAGAGAACCAGGCTTACGGCGTAGCAGAGTCGCCCGTGGAGTCTCGGCCTTGTATAGTGGCGGACATTCCCGTTTAAGTGCAGCGTCCAAGGCAAAACATGTGTCAGTACGTGGAAGCATTGCGATAATACTTGAGAGAAACTGATACCCGACTCCCTGCAGAAACGGGAGAGACGACCAGCCTGGCAATGGCCCGTCTCACTGAGCCCGCTGTCAGCGGGCCCGTCTCTCTTGCTTACCCGTCGTTGGACTGAGGTCCTCGGATGCCTGAAAGAGAGCAAATATCCACACTACTTTCCTGGACGCTTCTCTTCCGTCGCCTTGCAAGGTTTCACGAACCGTTCCTGGGGTACGTTCTTGCACTAAAATGTTGAACAGCGCTGCATTTCCTTTAACTGCCGTGACTACGTAGTAGCTGTTGTACACCTCCTAGGAACGGCTATTCTGGAACGGACCCTCAAGTTTCCCCACGAGTGCAGAGTTGCTGGGCCGTTGAGGATGGCGGCACAGGAAATTGTGGCTCCCGTAGTGTTACGGGCGAGGTGTGCAGTACCCCCGCCCGTGAAACCCCGTAGAGAGGCTGAAAAGTGAGCTAGTGAGTGGTAGATTGTCCGCTCGTCACATCCTGGGCGATATTTCGTCACGTCAGCAAAGAATGTCTAGCACTGCCTTAGCAGCCCCAGCATACACTGCTGTGCCTGTGTCGCGTCCTCACACAGCTTTCGGGACACAACGGCGACGCCAGACGGTGTAGCTTATCCCCTACTCAGCTACTGGATAGCTGTGCTGTTCCTGGGTCTCTTCCTGCTCAGACTAGGAGATGCGTCACATCGGCACAACCGAAAAGAAACGTTCTCAGGCCCTTCCTCTAAATCACTTGATTAGGACCCCATCGCAAATCTTCTGTCTATGGAGTGCCCTCCGTCGCTTTGCCACGCACGCACGACACACATCGCATGCGCCCCCAGCAGATCAAACCAGAGGGGACGAGAACCAGTCTGAAGGGTGACTTTGAAGACACGAACACACGAAGAGACACGCGTAAGAATCAGAACCACCAACACGTGGGCGTCCGCCCAAGGAGCCACCACCAAGCATCTGGTCCGCTTGTGATGGCAGCGTCGCCTCCCGCTCCGGGCTCAGTTCCCAAATGAATGATAGTTGTTGACACCTTTCCTTCGAAGTGCAATTAGGGTCCTTGGAGCTAAAGTCCCGGGGCGATCCGCAGCCTGCCGGCTGGCAGCGCCAGCACTCCTCACGTGTCGTGGGAAAGCTTCTCCCTTGCCTTACGACTACCGCTATTCCCGGCCCTCCAGTAATAAAAACAGGTATCTCCAACAGGAGAGAGTACTCTACTTTTTCGGACACAGCTGGAGAGGCCGACCTTCGGGGCGCCCAAACGCCGGCGAGGCAACCATGTCCGGTTTGCTTTACACTGATTTAAGCTGCTAATGGGCCAAGGGAGCGGGGACAGCTGATTCAAAGCTGGTGGGAAGGCGATTGTCAGCGACGTTCCCTGGGAGTATTGCCACTACGCAGGACGCACACCCAGTTTTCAAATAACTCAGCCTCTCTTTTCTCTTTCGAACACAGCGCATCATTATCCACGAAGCTGGTGAGCTGCTTAAGCACACGAGACCTGAACCACCTTACAAATATGTGGCCAAGTGAGAGGAGGACGTACAACAGGAAATAGAAGACACTCTTCAAGGAAAGGGTGCCAGGAAAAACATTTTCCAATGTCTCACATTCGCTATACCGCCTTCAGGCTTTTCAGACACTCACGGCGCGTGTGTCTTTTACTTGAAAACTCGACACCACAGCTCCATACTCCGACGGAAAAAACACTCCACTCAGAACTACTGATATGTTAAAAGAGTTTCTATGGAGCTTCTCCCTCTGACCAGTGAACAAACCCTCTATAAGGGGACTGCGTCTTTCTCATAGACTGAAAAGCTCTAGCATCGGAAATGTTGACTAAGTAAAATCCTAGTGGACAATAGATTTAGCAATGACAAAAGCGTCGCACTTGTGCAATACCATCATTTCACAAACTCCGCTACTCTGACCATTGCTTGATGGAGGGACCTAACTTTTTGTCGAGTGCTACCGTGACGGTAGAGTTCCTTTCAATACGGTTGAACCTGAAACATCACTTGCCCCATGGTACTCAGTGTCCGCTGTCTCTGCCGTATTCTTTGTCTTCTTTCTGAAAAGCAATCCATCTCTCTTCATGCAGCTGTTTGGGAAAGAACGCTTCGAGCCAGAATGCTGTCTCTACTACCTTCGTATGAACCTGCACTATGGAAAACTGAAAACGATCCGGTCGAGTACCTCTTCACGCTTGTTTGAGTATACGGCAGGGACGAAGTCTGATTCCCATGCTGAAAGCCAGAACCTGAAATAGGCGACATGCGTATACCGAGTGTATGCTCCATCTTGGACATGGCTGGAGTCACGTCTGGGGCAACGTTGATATCACGATCTGCCGTTGTTGGTAGTGATAAGCCAGAGTGACACTGGATGAAGGAAGGGGGTTCCCTTGTGAACTTCACTCCAACGGAATCGTGAAAGGAAGTTGAAGTCCGTACTCGCCCCGCGGTTGCAGTTGATGTCTGGATGATGTCTCCCCTCGTGGGAGTGGACCGAAGTTGTTGTGTAGCTTTTTCTGTGTATTTTAAAGGTGGAAGGCTTTCTAGAGACGAAGACGTGCGTGATCCAGGAGTCGTTGAGAAGTCATATTCGACCTCGTCCACTGTCTCTTTGACATCACCATCACAGTTGCTCCTTGGTGCTTCATCACTGAGTTGAAAAACAGAAGGAAGGGGGTAAGTTGGCTGAGTATTTCTCTCCTGCGTGCGCTGTTCCCTTGCGCACGATACTCTGTTCGATGAAAGCGCCCTCAGACTCGATGCTGTTGCTGCCCCTTTCGAGCCCTTGCCCAACGTAAAGCTTGAATACGTTCTGAGAGTGTCCCGAGGTTCCATACAATAGGATGAAGAGACTCCGCCACTCGAAGCAAAGGTGGAACTGCGAGAGTAAGGAGCGAAAGAACAGTAAGTGTCGGCCTCGAAGGTAGCAGTCCGTCGATAAGGGCGACTCGGTTCTTCCACTTCGAGTGATGACTGGAGAACTACAGGGGCAGAACCAGCCAGAGAGGTTGCCCCTGACAGGGTACAGGATATCGTTCGCGAATAGAATGGACGACTATTGGTCGAACGCAAGGCTGAAGACCAGGATCTCTTCGTATACCTCTGTCTCTTCAAATTCAACAGTCGTGCTTTCACGCCGGCTTCCGTGTCAGCCAAACGTGTTGCCATGTCTGTAGCCTCCGCTCGTGCGGCCGCAGCCATTTTCGTCTTAGCTTCGTATGGCATCTCGCGTGAATACACTGCGACCCGACCGAGGAACCTCAGAACAGCCGAGTCGACCCGCATGGCCAACGCACCCCAGCACAGATTTGTGTGGCCACCTCCTGACACATAGCAAGTCATGGTTAGCCCAGAGTGCTTCTCCGCCAACACCTGGAAAGACAACAAGAACGCACAACGGGGGGGCATACGCGTTCGAGTGATTATTCATGAGCCGCTCCCTTGGGAACCCATCGAGCGCGAGCTGGGATGGTGCGTCTGTCGAAACGAAAGATGATGGCCCCTCCTTTGTCACCACGGCAGTGAAAAAGACGATCCTCGTGGACTCGGCCGCAGTGTCTCCATGCCCTCGGTCACAAGTACCAAAGAGCACCGTTGAAAGCTACTGTCAGGGCTCTATACAGAGGAGACAGGAGAGGATGGCTTCAGTACTAAGGAAATACACTGCAAAACCGTCTACACTACAGCAGCGTAAGCGTACATATGAGTAAAATGGCGGCCCCGCATGAAGTACCATGTGAGAGTGGTACACTACGGCGAAAGCAGAAGATGCACGACGAGAGCACCGAGGAATCAATTCAGTCTGATGGTAGTAGGCAGAGAATGACAGAAAGGCCCGTGCCGCTTCCTCCTCTTGGCTTATTCGTCTCATCCTAGGCATTGAACACATCGGAGCGCACTTGAAGAGGGAGGCGACGCCAGCACGCCGCTGAATCCGTAAGTCTTCATATCGAGATATGTATACCACTGTACTACGCTGTGTAGGTACACTGGTGCGATTCTCAAGAGGAATCTGTCTGCGAGCCCTACCTTAGCATGCGAGATCGCGCAAAGAGCGTCTTGTTCGCCGTGTACGATTAAGACGGGACACCTTACACGGCCGATTTTATGGAGGTTACAGCACATATCTCCGGGGTAATGTCCTTCAATATGTGGTAGCTTAACTCGATAAATCGAAGCAAAAGCTGTAAAGTGACAACACGGAGACAGTACTGCAAACTATACACGTGCCGCCCCTAAGCATGGCCTGGAACCGCAGTAGCATACCTTAAATTATTTTTTAACATATGGATGGCTTGCAGTGAGGAACCCCTGCAATGTACTCGGTCACTACTCAACTGCTTCGAGGCTTCACCGTCTGATCACCCAGGAGTCTCTAGCGCCTCTTCTTCGAACTCACAAATGATCTACGAGACAGAGGATGAATTCACGAGCTTTCTGCAATCGCGCAGCAGTCTCTATTGCATCTGAAGTGCACAAAGGACCTAGAGGACTTGTTTGATTCTAACCTAGCGAAGAGCTTCTACGATGAAGACAGTTTGGGTCTTCCCGGGAACGCACTTCGATTTTTCCAGGTGAACAGCTGGCCAACCGCCATCTACGTGAACCCTTACGTGTATCGTATCTCTGTTCGAGATGCTCACGACGATAGCTACAGTATGACGCCATGAATCCCTTCCCTCGGAAGAAGATTCGCGGTTTTATTTCTACAAACATGCTGGCTGTCATATTCACTGTGTATAGATGGGCAGACACCTCGTAAATGAAAACCTCTACGCAATTCATGAGGCAGCCACCCGGGGGGACACTTCAACAGTATGCACATATGTCGCCTCCGTAGTTTGATTCGGCTTTCCATTCTTACCGCTCTGTAGAATTAGCCCTCCAAGGACAGACCATCTCGATGCTAAGTGTGTAGCCGCGGCAGAGCCTAAGCTTTTACCCAGAGCGATGATCTGGTGTGGAGAGTAGTCAAGCTCCCGGATGAGATACATGTACGCCGCTTCAATATCTCCATACATATTGGCTTCGCTGGGTGACCCGCCTAAGCTCAAGCCGTAACCTGCACGTACAAGACATCACCATCATCGCCAGCTGCACATCAGCCAAAGATGTGAACCGAGAAACGGGGAAAAATGTCAGAGAACAGGTCACGCAATACAAAAAGGCAGGAGTTCGAGCGTGCCTGAAGGAAAGAACAGAGTAGTAATGTGAACTGCCCGTAACCAGGATGTTTCCCCAATTGTCGTACTAGATTCTCCTTCACTTCATGAACTTCTCTAAGTCATCTACTTGGTCTGCGACCCTTCTATCACGATCTTAACGGAGGTTGTGTTCCAACTGTGATTTGAGAGTCACCACGAAGCTAGTGACTGGCCGTTGAAAACCCAGAAAGGACACAGAACCCCTGATCCTCACACCCTCCGTCGCCTACACCTAGACAGTCTTAGAGACAAAGTACAAAGGAAAAATCTGTCTTTCTGAACCGTACAATGGCGACAAAAGCCTCACAGGAAAAGTAGGAAGATCTAATCTGTCTCTTACCCGTATAGTCATAACAGAAGACGCTGACATCCCATGCTTGAGCACAGCGATGCGCTATCGGGGTGATCGTACCTAGATCCTCTGCGTTTCCATGGCTATAGAGAACGACCAGAGGTGAATTCCTGGACGTCAAAACATAAGCGAAAAAGGAAGACATTGTACACACAGTCGGATTCAGGCATCTATGACGTAATGCCAAACTTCGCTCTGAATGCTCAAAAGAAAAGAACACACATGCGCAGTAGAACCCGCAAGTGTATGTACATGCGCTTACTGGTGTTATACCACCTCACTGTAACTCGTCTAAATATGCAATATAAACGGGTAGAGGCCCTTTTACGCAAAAAAACCTGGATTCTTCATATCATACTTCGCCTCCAGTTATTAGAATACATTCTCTCCCTATACGCACTTCTGTACTAGTGTAACATTGTACAAGAGTTCATTGTATGCTTTGAAGCAAAACCCTTGGGAATACATAGACGCTGAAGAGTTGCTGGGGGAGGGAGGGGGCGACGGTACCGCCTCTGTGCGGTCCTCTACGCTGTCTATAGACCGCGATATACACTAAGGTACACCTCCGTACGGGTAACGGTACGTATACATATCGGTTGTCATTGAGAGATCCCATACGCACTGCATAGTAGAAGAGCGAAGACCACATGGAGGGAGGGAAGACAGTTTTCAAAGGCCGCACCTCCTGAGATAGAAAGCGGGAATGACAGAACCGTGTTCCGTTGGTATCCATAAGAGGCTTCCGTTAGGGCCGTACGTCGGAGGAGTAGGCGGCCTAAAAACGAGAGTTTGTAGAGCTTGTCCCATTTTCGCATCAACGGACTACGATACCTTGTCCCTGTCAATCTGTTGATGACGGCCAAGCTTTCTTTCTACGGTTATCTCACAGCCTAGCAAACTCACCGAGAGCCCTCTGGGTTTGCTTTGGATGGAATGAACGTATAGTGCAGAAGACACTAACACGCGGGTTGTGTGTTTGCTTGTTCTGCGCAAGAAAGAGGGATGTATGTGTGGGTGTAGGTGTACGACGAAGGAGAAGTGGAAGCAAACGGCCGTGATTTCGAACCTAACAGGATATGCGTCTGATCTGTTTAAGCGGCGGGAGGAGAGGAAGAGGAGGTAGGGACTGACGGAGTGGAAACGTGTCCTATTTGAAATACAGAGAGCAAATGACGTATGACATTTTGGTGGAAGAGATGACGGTCATGCGTATCTATGTCCGACGTGAAAGATGTGCAGACGGTAGACAGTCGCCCCTACAGACTATGCATCCGTCCATACAGGCGTCACTTGCCAGGAGGACGATGAAGCGGAAGCCGTTGACAGGAGAACCAGGTGGCCCGTAACGTGACGGCCATCGGGACCGTCCCGCGAGGGAGACAGGGGAGGTGCCTATCTGCCCAGTGGGCCGACTGATGGGACGAAGCTAGCGGAGAGAGTTGAATCTTTTTCCACTTGAAAAGCCATCAATGAGTTACTAGTAGTCGTTCAGAAGAGGGCGCCCGTTCTTCCCGAAGTCCACTCAACAGGAAAAAGACCCAAAGGAGACACGTCATCATCTCTATGGCTAGCAATCAGAGACACACGGCCAGGGCCGAGCCGCCACCTCGGTAAGATCGAGGCCGCCGAGGTAATGCACTTCCCACTTGTCGGCAAAAGAAGCCCAACAAGTGGGCAAGTTAGAGAGCAGACTAGCTGGCAGGGACAGGGAAGTCTGGAAAAAGAAATAAAAAAGACTGCCCGGCCCACGGTGACGGGGTACCGCTTGTCGGAGTCCGACACGAGGGCGCTAGGGGTCTAGCGGGCGATAGCGAGACGAGCTCTTCGGAATCACGCGCTACAGAGAATTCGGGAAGGAGACCAAAAGCCTTCAACCCCAGTATCAGACCTGAAAGAAGGAAAGCTGTCCTGAGATAGTCATTGCAAAGGGTCTAGCGAGTAGCCTTGAGTTGTCGCATTAAGGAGGCGCTAACTAGCGTCCTACGGGCGTGTGGGTCGCCGTCGCGCCTTTGCAACTAGCAAGCACGACGTGACGCAGACTTATACATGAAGCGGGAAACGTCGCGTTAATACGGGTCGGAAATACAGTCCCTTTATCTATTCTGGACGAGCGGGGGCCTGCCAACGGGGAGCATCTGTGCCGGCTGTTTGAGAGCCCCAGGTGGCTGCTGGACAAATCGAGAGGACGCCTCTTAGAGAGAAGCGACGAGGCAGCAATGAAAAAGATGACTGTACATGGTTCAATGGTACCTTTGAATAAAAGGAACAAGTAGAATGAAGCTGTACAAATTCAGCAGCACATCCCAGTCAGGTGAAAGAGGAAGCAGGACTGTTTGAAAACTCGGTGCCGGTGTTTGCGGGTTCAGGACACCGCAGATGATTTCGCGGGGCTGCGGTTCTGTCGCTCACGAAATCTCTTGCAGTCGTTCGTGTACTTGAGTTTCCTCGAAGGTTATTATGATTGCCAAGGTAGACAGTGTAGCGGCCCCCACATCGGGATCGGCGAGAGCCCGTCAGGCTTGCAGTTCGGAAGGTGTAGGGGACAGGCACACGCTTTCATATGCAGGCTGTGGCCGACATGACGGGGAAGGCCTCAACCTTCCGCAGAAACCGCACCCAGCAAACACGTCCGAGAGATCATCAGCGAAACTCCGGGCTTCGAGCACCTGAACACGCGTACCTGCGGACGCGCCGCTGGACGTTCGGACAATCGAGACGAGCAGCACCGCAGTTGAGAGAAAGAGGCAGCTGGGAAACGCTTGCGGGCCTACTCCATCACGATGAAAAGGTAGACTATTCAGTGCGGAAGAGAAAAAAGCGCCGCCGCCCGCGTGGGGGGGCCCGGTATGTGCCCCGGCTGCAGGTCCGCACACGCGGGTTCAAACGCACCACACTCGTGGGTTTACCGCTGGCTGGGAGTGCTCACGCCGCCGAGCGAAGGAAACAGCTCGACATACCTGTCCGCAGCGCACTCTATGAATTGTTCCATGGGCGTTTCTTACCGACGCATTTCAAAAAGCTAACAAGCTAAGGTGACTGCCCAGGGGGGCAGCTAACCGATACACCTCTGTTTCGAACGGACCTGCTGCTACGGAACGGAAGCCCGGCTACCCCTCCCATAAGCCCACTCAGGGCACAGGGACGTCGTCAGGCAGCGACTACGCTCGTCCCGCGGAAACTCTTAGTGGTTTGGCGCAAGCTGACCTTGCAGAAAGAAAGTTGCTTCAATAGACGAGTAGGGTGAAAGTCACCGGTCCAGAGCGTTGTTTGTCCAGGCAGGTAACAGTCTCCGAGGCCCGCGACATCGGCGCCAGAATGAGGAGCATCGCTGCGAATGTAACCGCTCGGCAACGCCCGGAAACAGTCGAGCTGAAGAGGTCACTCTCAGCGGGTTCTTGGGTACTGCCCTGCTCTCCATGAAGGACTGCTGCTGTCAGAGGGAAAGCGTTTGGAGATTACATACTTGTTGAGATATGAGCGTCGTCGTGTCAGGCCTGAAGACCTGGCTTTGTCAATAGCCGCTGCCCAGCCGTCCAGCAGGCACCGTAACCAGTTGTAGTGCCCGCTGCACAAC
>NW_027157110.1:536-1168 GCF_002600585.1 Cystoisospora suis | reverse complement strand
CAGAGCTAGTGGTTAGAGCAATTCTGGATCATCGAGAAGATCCGGAACAGGGAACGTTAGAATATCTAGTCCAGTGGTACGATCATACGGAGTCGTGGCTACCTGAAGTCGAACTTCACCACGCGCAGGAAATGGTGACACGATATAAGCAGTTCCGACAGTCACAAGAAGCGCAAGATAGGGCATCAGCGTCACAAGCCACTGGATAATTGGACCGGGGCAGACTCATTGGGGACCCAACGATACCTGTGCCGTTATGTTCCTTCATGAATCCATGGCGAAACATGAAGGTGGTGCGTCTCGGGTGACGAATAAAAACAAAAGAAAAACAACAACAACAACAAAAAAAAGAAGTCCATTCGTATAATCTCGCACCACGATGCTCTGCATTGTCCCCGAAAAGGACTACCATCTGCCTTTCGTGGTTGGGGGGGAAGGAGTGTCATAGATGACAGCGACACTCCTACGGTTCTATTGTGTGCTGTGAGTACTACATCATGCGTAATGAGTAACGTATCATGAAAGCTTGTGCCGGACTCAATGGGTTTCCATTGATTCGGTGATGTACCTGTTAGGGGGGATGTTAGATGCTCAGTCGTTTGCGATGTCAGTGGTGTTTTGATACTTATGTT
>NW_027157110.1:0-168 GCF_002600585.1 Cystoisospora suis | reverse complement strand
AAACCAAGCGGCAAGTTATGGCTTTATTGGACCGGAACAGGAAGCTAAGAAGACGGACGGAGTAATCGAAGCCAGAACACGACGATCTAAAGACCCCAGAACGATTGGCGAGCAAAAGCGATCGATAGATCACTTCGGGACCACACGGTTCAAGAACGTATTTACAGG
>NW_027157109.1:39598-47893 GCF_002600585.1 Cystoisospora suis | reverse complement strand
CTTGCCCCCCCCCCAATTTCCTGTAGACCTTCGCGGATACCTTACAGTTACACTAGATACATGTATAGAAAACAACATATCTCTTGATCACGACACCTCTATATATTATCCGATGAGTGTGTGTATGTACATGAAGAGATATGAACGACATCCATACCTTCTGTTCTTCAGGAGTGTTTGTTTCTATGGGCTTTTCCTCAGATGTCTTTCGTCCAGTCATGCGACTCCAGAAGGAAGAAGACTCCTTATTCTTCTTCTCATCCTGTATTTCCCATGGTGATCCTTGAGGGTAGCTGGTGTGTGCTCGGGGTCTTGGAAGTGTAGTAGCCGGGGGTGTGGTTGTGGTCGTTCGGAAGGCTTCTACAGGGGGAATCCCTTCAACCTTGGTTCCATCTTGACGTAGACATCCTGGTAAATCCGCATCAATCCATTTCTGTCTACACGTCATATAACAACTTCTTAGATTGCTATATTCATAGGAGCCAAGAGCTGCAGGTTCTCCTGTTCTTCTTCGTCTTTCTTCTTCTGCGACGGCATTCATGGCTCCATTTGACGGTTTGCTTTGACACTTCATCACACAATCTCGGAAGGGCGGGGTAGGATCACAGTCTAAATGTACATGACGCGTATACGGTGGTGTGGTTGTAACGCTTGTCGTCCCATCGGAATTAGCTTGCCATTCCCACCAATATGAACCTCTCTTAAGTCCTGGAGCTCGAATAGGATGAGGTGTCTCATCTCCTGACATACCCAACCAACCTGCCGCTTGAGCTGCATGTTTAGCGATCAACTGGGTAGGAATATTGGCACCGGAAGATGTCTCAGATGATGATACCTTTTCTTCATGAATTCTCGAGGTCATAGCATGAGACATCTTCTCAAAGAGAGAAGAAGACGACGACGACAAAGGTTCTTCTTTCTTCTTCTTCTCCTCCTCACTCCCCCAGTCAAATAAAGAAGCAGAGGCGGAAGATGAAGAGATCATAGGGACACCATTATTGATCGATGATACACCAGCAGCACCCCACAAACTCCCTGACCGTCGCACTGTGGGTCCTTCCTCTGGGACTGGATGTGATTGACCTCCACCGCTGTATCCCCCGTAGCCACCATTCCAATTCCATGCTTGCATCAGTCCTCCTCCTGGTTGTGATGAGTCCCCAGCAACCACATCTTGAGGTAACTTCGTAGTAGGAGAAGAAGATCCTGCTTGTGGGGACCTCACCCTTTCTCCATCTAGATGCGATTGTCCTTGACGATCTGTCATTTTACCTTCTTCTTGAGTGTACTTTCCGGTGCTGGTAACACCATTCTCTTGAGATGTCTTCCCTGATGATGAAAAGAAAAGAAAAACCACAGAAACAGATTCATCAACATCTTTCAGTTGATCACTTGAGAGCCCCACCTTCACAACACGATCATGCCAGAAAAGTTTAAAGATAGTCAAGTGTGTCTCATAGTTGTTTCTTTTACTCCTCCGCCCCCTACACCTCTTGACCACCATAAAAGTATGACAAACGTACATCATGGACAGCCGTATCTACTTCAAAAAGAAAAAAGCTAAGCAAGCAAAGCTATATAGAGTGAATGAACCCTTCTGTGTTGTTCTCACGCCAATATGTACAGAACGAACTTAAAACAAGAGGATGATTCAACACACCAATGAAAACATTCTCTTCTATAGTCCATATGTAACCTACCCCCTTCAGATGCGTGTGGTAGAGCTGACGAAGATGGAGATGAAGATGCCGCGCGGGTCTCCTTGTGAGAATAATTGAGCGTAGGGAACCATGAAGAACTATGTGAATGGCTTTCCTTGCTGTCTTTTTCTTCTTTCAAATCATCGTGACCATGACTGCTTCTGCCCCAGCTCCATCCAGATAAACTCTTTCCCAATGATTCCTTCGATATGTCAGATGAATCCTGTGAAGAGCCAAAGAAAGCTCCTTGATGATGATCTCCAGAGAAGAAATTCCATGGAGACGACGGCTTCTCTTCTTTCTTTTCTCTTTCAAACCATGAAGCAACCTTAGATGCAACAGAACGACTCTTCTCATCGCCATATGATGGAGAATTTTTTGAAGGTGTGCCAACCCATGAGCCGGTAAAAGATGATGCTGATGCATTTGAAAGATTCCCGATGGGTCCCTCACCTCCTTTAGGAGTCGATTGTCCTCCCGCTCCTCTTGTGAACCAGGAAGATGCCATTGACGAGGGATCCACACCTTCCTTTCCTTCCTGTGTAGAGAAGGGTCCTTGCCACCATGCTGATGCCGCCGTCGGACTCGGAGACACCGTCTCAGAAGAACTCACCTCTTCTTTCTTTGCATCCTGATCCTTGTTTTTGCCATCACCGAAAACTAAAGATTTCAATTGTCCGGCTAAGGAATGCGATTTCTTTTCGGTTGAGCCTCCCCCTTCCTCTTCTTCTTCCTTCTTCTTCTTATCGTCTTCTGTTAAAGACTTGACAACGGCCTTTCCTGTCTGGACTGTGTTTTTCACGGGATCGGAGCTTCCCCAGAACCACGCACTAAACCCTGCTTTGGCGGCCTTGGAAGCTTTCTTTTGGACTCCTGCTGTCTTTTCATTGAGTTTGTTCAAAGCTTTGTCTTGAACTTCAGTAACAGCATCCTTCGCATTACTCTTCGCTGCTTCAGTCCATTGTCCGAACCAATCTGCAAGACTTTCCTTTAAGCTATCCCCTACATTTGTCTGAGCGTTATGTGCACGGCCAAAGAGCCAACTCTGGGGAGAAGAGGAAGAGGAAGAGGAGGAAGGTTTCGTGGGTGTGTCTTGTTGGGCAGTTCCAGGTAAATCTTTTCTCCCGAACCATGTACTCATTTCTTTTTCCGCATCTTCCTTCTGTTTCTCCCAAAACCATGCTAACGTAGATTCTAACGGAGATGGAGAGAAAGATGACGGGGAGGAAGACGAAGATATAACTCTCCCCTTGTCCTCCCCCCCTTCTCGGTCTGCTGTTGAAGCCTTCTGACTCCATAGCCACGAAGCTGCAGCGGCTGCAGCGGCAGACGCAGCAGGTGGTGGTGGTGGTGATGCAAGGAGATCAGAAAAAACGACATCTGAGGCCTTATCAGATTCTGATAACCTTCGCAGAGGCCCATTTGCTTCATGGAGATTGCGATGATCGTCACTAGATAATCCACTTTCTTTCTCAGACGACGGTCTCAGACTCCAAAAGAATGTCACTGCCTCAGGGGCCCTTGCTTCTTGCTGGCTCCACCAGATGGCTGTTTTTGTAGGAATAGCAAAGATTTGAGCTGGATCGAACAAGGCAAGTTTCTTTGTTTTCTTCTCTTTGGTATGGCGATCTACTTTACCACTGTCATCATTCTCTGTCGTCTCCCCCCCCCAGAACCATTGCTGGAACCAACATGCAGGAAAGAAATGCTTCTTAGATGTCTCTTCTGTCTTCGGTGACCTCTCAAAGTTTTCCTTCTGTGGAGATAAGGAGGCAACAGCGTCGTCGTGCTCAGATCCAGACCACAGGTATGACTCCGCTGCTCCTGTTTCTCTCAGGGCTTGCAATCCCGAGAACCATGAGCTGGCCTTGGAGACATCAAGATTCTGTAGAGTATTCTTTTGATGTCCAAACCATGCAGCCGCATTCTGAAGTGAAGAGAGCAGTTGTTTCTTCATGGAGGGGTCTTCGTCTACTTCTGCTGTCTGGTGGATAGTCTCTTTGTTATCACCATTCTCACTTTCCCCAAAGAACCACGTCTGCTGATGCTGCTGTAGAAGAGAGGACATAGAGGAGGATGAACCGTTGGTAGAAGAGCGGCTCAGGACATCTTTCGCTGCATCTTCAATCTCTTTTTCTCTCTCTGAGAACCACCATGCTGCTGCCTTCACCGCTGCTATTGCAGGACTTAGGAGTTGTTGACCCTGAGTAAGTGCTGGCCCTGCCGGTACCTCAGATGAGAAACCACCTGGAGAAGATTCACTGATGGCTCTTGAAGCTTCCCGGAAGGCTTCCCCGGTCTTGTGGCTTGCCTTCTTGACACCATCTACAACCGAGTCAACAGGTGAGGACGACGATGAAGAAGAACAACTTCCAAACCACCAAGTGGATGCAAATGCAGAAAGTAGCGCAGCTCTCTGTCGCAGCTGTTCCGGCAAGGCGACATCTTTACTTCTCCACAATCCCCATGGAAAGCTGGAATTTTCATGGGCGGCATTCTTCAATGCAGTCTGTGATTGGTTGTCCTTCTGAGATACTAAAGAAGAGAGCGAGGTTTCTGCGTTGTCCGGACTTCCGCCCTTCCAAATCCAACTAAAGAAGGAAGGGAAACTCTCCTTGTTGTAAGGCTGGCGAGTGCCGAACCATTCCCGTTGCAACCCTGGAGGCATCGACCCATCGGTGCTACCTTGACCGCCCCCCCCGCCAACAATGGTCGTTTGCAAGGATTCTGAGAGCTCCTCAGACGGAGACGTGCTGTCACTTTGATTACCACGGCTTCCAGGAGTTCCGAACCAAGCCATGAACGCCGGAGAAGAAGAAATTGAAGCAGGCGCATTCAGGACATTCGGAGGACTGGGGGGAAGTGCTGGTTTGGGAGCGGGCTGCTTCCAGAATGGGAAGGCGAACGCCTGGGCATCTGTAGCCACAATTCGGGAAGGCATGCGATAGAGAGGATGATGAGCCGGCAATCCAGGTTCTGCTGCTTCTGGTGGCGGGTCTGCTTTATCATCTGGCGATGCGGCTGTGGTTGTTGTCATTGTCGGTCCTGACTGAGGTGAAAGATTTGCAGATGCTGATTCACCGGATCCTTTATCAGAATTTACTGATGAATTGTCTGCCGGAGATCCCGAGGCCTTCAGGTGGCGCCCCTCCCCTTGAGCTTCCTTTTCAGCGTGGAAAAGGGAAGAGAGCAATGTGGTAGGCGAAGAGGCAGGCAGAAACAAAAACGGCCATTCTGAAGAAGCGGAGGTCGCTACTGAGTCTCGGTCTGCCGCGTGTGCCCTGACTAGCAAATCAAAAAGGCCGAAAGTAACTGCAAGGAAAGAAACGAGCCGGCTGCCACCGATTCGACGGTGGGAACGTAACGGCGCCTTCATCTCTGGAACCTCTACACACACATACAAAAAGCGCAGTGAGAGCGAAGCTCTCCGAAAGTTACACCTACGATTGCCCTAGATTGTCTTCACGCATTCGAGCGACGGGTGAGTGACGCCCCAAGAACAGGCGTACCAAGAAACTCCGATACGAGCGATGTTCCGGAAACTCCGTGTGTGTGCGTCCGGAGAGGAGACACACCCGGAGAGAACAGACGCTGGGCACACAACCGCGAATAGTTTCCTGCCTGAAGGGAACGTTTTGACTGCACGCGCTCGAACTTCAGAAAATGCTCTCTAGCTCATATCACCAGGCAGCTCTCGCACGGTACTATCGTTTTGTTCCTCACCAAGCTTCGAAGTTGACCGCGAGGGCGGATACACAGGCACGGAGGAAACTGAGCTCACAAGAGAAATACTGCAAAACCTACCCGCAGGGCCGTTTTCTTGGAAAAAATACAAAAATCTCTGAGACAAAAAAGAGAGGTGACGCGGCGCAGGCCAGTTAGACAAGGAAGGCCCTGGGACAGTTAGTCCCGCCGACAGCAGAGAAAAGTGGAGAAATAAAAATGTGCACCGTCTTTGAATGAAAAGGCACGAAGCTTGGGCGACATGACAAACCGAGCCCCGACACGACTCAAGAAAACAAAAAGTTGCTACAAACAACGAGAAAAGATTCTTCCGTACACAAGCGGGACTCTGCGAGCGAAGGGCGTTCCTACTGCTGCTCAAAAGACAGAAGCCGCGGGGAGCTTGTCCGCCAGCTGGTCGTATCCTTTATCCTGTTTCCGCCTGCAGCGAACAGTGAATTTTGATGAGCAGAACGCAAATCAGAAACAAGCAGGAACAACTACCCTCGCGCCCCATGATGGAAGTTAGCTCGCAGACAACCTGCCCAACTATGCGGGAGTGCTCGACGGAAATGTTGCGGCGTCTGCTCGAAAAGCCGGCAGCATCGCAGCGATGCCGACGGCCTTTCGACGTTGAGTCGGCGCTGTCGCCCACGCTGAGCGGGGATTCGGCAGAGGGAAACAGCCAGGCAACTTCACGGTCGTGGGACAGACTACTTTTCACAAGAGCAGATGCCATCGGCCTTCTCCCGAGCGCAGCTCGTAGGGCATCACACTTTTTTACTTGGACAGACAGCGCACTATTTGCAGTCTACTCGAAAAGACCGCGCACAACTGCAAGCCCTTCTATGAAACTGCCGTCTGCCCGTTCACTTTCGAGACAGAGGCGATCCACGGGTACGTGTAAAGGGACATTGCTAGGGTGGGCATCAGTCTCAGTCTGGCCAGCCAGGCAGATATACTGCGTAGGCGCCACCCTTCAGCATTTGCCCGACTAGGAGTCGGAGTCGCTGCCTTCTCAACGTACAGGATCAGCGAGCCGTCAGCCGTCTCCATGAGCTTGCGCACTTGCCACTCCAGCCGGCTGTCCACTGCGTGGTTGTGCGCTTGTGACAGAGAAACTGTTGAATACACCGAAGCTTCGGACTCAGGGTTTCTGGACGAGGGCGCCGCGCCCAGTAGCCGGGTGCTATGTTGCGGACTAGCTACCTCAGAAAAGTTGTGTTCGCGACACAGTGTATCCCGTCCGTGCTCCGGTTGGCCAGCCAACACCGAGTGCTTGTCGTGTCAACTATAAGGTGTCGGATCTCGGCCCATCCACGAGGAAGGGCTCTTGAAGTACTTCGGCTGCTTGAGCCTCCGTACGAGGTGGCCGGCGAGGGTTGGCGCTAACTGCTGGAACTGTAGTAAACCGTCAGAGGCCACGTCTTGTCTGTGCCACCGTGGCTCTTGCAGATGCCCTTACTGAGCTGGTGACGGGAAGCGCGAAAAAAACGAAACCGGTATACAGCGTTAGGAAGGTGCTCTTTAGCGGGAAGCATTTTTGTTCTTGTATTACGTGGCTGTTCGCGCCCTGATGTCCCGCGAGACCCCCACTAACGAACTCCAACGGCTGCACCCACTTCGGTACGGATCACCAAGAAATTTGAGTTGTTCCCAGCCGCAGCTGACAAGTGAGCACGACACACATGTTCAGCCCTGCATCCCATCTGCGAGTAGCCACCTGCACTCCGGCTCCAAGGAGGCGCAAATCCTGCCTCTGCAACGGCCAGGGTATTCCAATGAAAGCTAACGCAGCAAAGCCCAATACTGGTTGTCATAACTAGTGAAGATCTCCTCCCCTGCTTCGATGTCCTTGGTCGCGACAACGTATACCCGATCCTTGGCGCGTTTCTTGTCATACGCAACGTGGAATCTGACGCTGACACCTGGGCCTTTCCGGCCGTCAGCGAACCAGCGGCCGTCGTTTACGAAAGCGCCGCCGCCTGCGAACAAGAAGGGGAGCCGATAGCCGACCAGGTACTGATACTGCATCCCTACACGCATTACATGCGTTGACGTTCCCATTCCCCGAAGCATCATCGCAACCTTGCGGTCTACGCAAACTCCCGCATACTCCCCCACCCGACTCCTGGCGCTGTAGGGCCGGCACGCGTATACGCCAAGGCCGCTGCCACGTCCCAGTGAAGAAGCAGAGACCGTCAGTCCACAGCCAATAGACGGGAGCAAAGTGCATTTGACGGGAGTCCTGCAAGGGCTGATGGCGTCGACACTTAAACGGCTCTCCGTCTCTCCCCTAAGTTCGCTTTTCGGTGTTGTTGCTCGCATCGACGGAATCGACTGAGAGTCGCATACAACCTGACCACTAGAAAGCTCGGAAACGTCGCTGGCGGGGCTCGGAGGCGCGCAGTCAGAGGGCGTGCAAGGGCTATGTGCTGTTGGCCAGGCTTCGGTCTCCGGAGACCGATTCTCCGCTGTATTGTCATGTCGCTGGGAAGAAACTGAACCGACAGTGCTTTCATCGGCTCGCCGACTAGGCCCCGTACGGCCAGCAGTCCGCGCTGTATGTGGTTCGGGTGATGAATCGGAGCGTCTAGACGTCGGGCAAGCTGGAGCGTCCCAGCACCCCGACTGAGCGGGACTCCGTCCTCTCCAGGATTGATCATCCGTCACAGAGACCGCACATATCCCCGTGCCGCGTTGTTGCCCTTCGAGTTTCTTCTCTCTTTCAAAAGCAGCGGCACCCGAGCAGACGAGAGCAGTCGACATTTCCGTAGAGGTGTTCTTCGCCGGCTTCCGTCCATACTCCGGCGTCAGTCTCTCGGGCGTGGCCTGACCGCAAAATGTGTGAGGGCCCGCTGGCCGGGTAACA
>NW_027157109.1:1904-39522 GCF_002600585.1 Cystoisospora suis | reverse complement strand
TTTGTTAACCTTCGGTTTCATCTCCGTCCTTCGGGCGGGACGCCTTGGTTCTGCTGTCGAAAACTGGCTTACTGCCAGTCTCCCTGCGCACGAGACTGTCGGGGACTTTGTAGGCGGGGACAAAACCACCGTTCCGCCGACGGCTGTCGGCGCGGACCGTTTCTTCTTCGGCGCAGGGGGCCATGATGGATTCGTGAAGGCATACACAGACGGCAGCAAGGGTAACAGTAAGGGGTGAATGAAAGTATGGGCTGGGAAGCCCACCTCTGCGTTGTCATTTTCTAGACGGAAATCGCCTAGCTGTACACTGGAGCAGCTGCTGTTGTTGGCGAACTCTTGATGAAGTAAGTGGCTGTGCGACGCAGCTGCACGGTCGGCCACGGCGGGCGGCGACATGCTTGGATAGCAATACCCCGGCGGCAAGAAAGGCAAACAGAAGGCATCAAAGCATTCGTCAGCACCGCCAGAAGCCAACGCATAAACGGTCGGCGGCCGGAGAGGGCCGATGTCCGTCCGTTTTCCGAAGCGTTGTGGGGAGAACCGACGGACGTTGACAGGGCGTAAGTATCACCCGTACAAGCTAACCCGCTGCATGTCACACCGTTGATGGCACTCTGTCTTGGACCAGGGGGCAAACCTATTGCAAAAGTGTAACACAGGAAAGGATTCGCCTCTGGCCATCCTCAGAGGGAGTCAGTCCCCTTCGCACAGGAACATACGCGCTCCGAAGGGGAGGCACCGGGTGGCTGCGAAACGCAAGTGATTCTGCATGTTACATTTCTCGCGACTGAGGAAAAATGCACTTCGGAGCAAGATCGTGGTAGAGGGTAGCTACTTAACATCCCAATAATAACATACGGTGAGGCCATTCGCCCCGAGCCTGTGCCCCCAACCGGCCCGCGTCACCGGCTGTTACGGTTCCTCCCCAAAAGAAACTCTTGTCTCCGAAGCCCGATCAAGTCCGCCAATTTGCTTCGCAGCAATATGTACACCTAAACAGGTCAGTACCACTGCTGGGCCCAGGCAAGGCCACAGACGCCCTCCACAGCCGGACGGAGGACACGCTCCGGAGTGGTACGTTTACCGGTAACCGGGGAAATAGTGAGAGCTCATATAGCATCGCGAAAAGGAAAGGAACTTCTAGACAGCTTTGGTGTCGACATGGACGACGGTCACTCAGGCTCAAAAGCTTCGGTCACCAGCGAACGGGCTCCACTACCACGGAACGGCAGCCGCAGCGCCGCTGGCCCTACACCGCGTTCGGCAGCGCGGAGCGTACCAGTTGTGGAGCCTCGTTCTCGAACTTCCAGTGCTTACAAAAATCAGTAACCCCGTTGCGCGTAGCAAATGCACCCTCTGGTTGACTAGCTCCCTCGGCTTCAGCTGACGCACACGCGTTGAGTTCTGACGCTAGACAGCCAGTGAGCCTCCTCGTCCCTCCGACGTGTCGGCGACGCTATGCGCGCAGCTGCACTTGCAGCTCTGGTCTACTTCTACTTCGGTCGCTGATGGGTGTCGGAGTTGGAGCTTCCGTCTGGCAGCCCTTGCTATTTCGGAATGTAAAACGGGACAGCACGGCGAAAACGCCCCTGGATAGCAGGGACTCGTCGTGCGTTGACTTGGCGTCTCTCTGTCACTTACAATCGGTGGGGAGGATGCATGCAGTGACCCCGATTACTTTGGTGTTCTCCGGGTGGGAAAGGGAGATCGAAGGTCGGTTTGCTATTCAGGAAGACTTTTTCTTGCTTCTCGCTTCCCTTGGAAACCCAGTCGATTCGAAGGAGAGTCCCTGTCTGAGCGAATTCGATCTGGCTACTTGATTGTCGTCGGTATCCGGTAGGCGAGGAGTCTGGAATTAGCCGGAGTACTCGGGGTAGTGAGCTCTGCCCTTGCGAACATCTCGAAGTCTGGCCAGGTCCTTCCCTTCAATCTTTCCCGTATTGCGTCATGCCTCTTCCATGTGTGCAACATCCTTTCCAGTCGGTTTTGTGACTTGAGGTGTCTAAGCTTGAGGCTTTCTGCTTTGCACGGTGCGCGGTTCTCCGCAACTAGCTGAATTCGTCTTCCCTGTACGGTCGGATTGTGCTAGCTGCGCCCTTTCCTCACGCCGGTTTCACATCAGGAGGAGTTGTTGTTATTAACTCCGCAACTATTGTGAACTACGGAGACGACTGCACATTTTGAGGAATTGCGACCAAGATAGTACACTTAAGGTTCCTCATTGTGTCAACACGGCGCGCTGCTGCTGAGCACCGTCGGTTGGCTTCTTATCAAGCACTAGGAAGGACGACCGACACATAGAAGGGAAAATGGAGAAGTATCAGAAGTTGGAGAAGATCGGGGAGGGTACCTACGGGGTCGTTTATAAGGCACAGGACCAAACTGGTGAAATTTTTGCACTGAAGAAGATTCGCCTTGAGGCCGAGGATGAGGGAATCCCATCCACAGGTAAGGCTGCCACGTCGGCAGTGCGAGTCAATCAACGTTGCTGCTCTGCGTTGCGAATTTCAAGCGAGGACTTCTGCTGGGGAACTTAAGGCTGAGATACCTGGGTGTGGTTGATCATTCTTGCGAGTAGCCTTCAAAAGGTGTCAGAGAGGTAGAGCTACCGAGACAAGTTCGTTTGACTCGGTCTTCGCTCATCGTTGGCACGCTCAGCCGTGCGTGTCGAGCCTTGTGTAGATCCGGAGAGATGCTCGTCCATACGAAGCAGGTGTACACACATGTGTACGGAACCAGTCTATGTTGTGTCTGGGTGCTCTCTGCTCGTTTGTTTATGGTCGGTTTTTCTTCTTACTTAGGTTTGTCAACAGTAGCGTGCGAAGTGTGGCTGGGAAATCTGCACTCGACTCGTGGCTTTGACCGTGTGAGCTCACAGTTTCTCATTCTTGCATTGTTATTGACTTCGGACTACCCTCACGAGCAGTTTTTTAGCGCGATTGCTTCGGGCTATGTAACGAGATCGAATAGCTTGAGAAAGCAGACATCTTCTCTTCCGACGTGCCCGAAGGAAGTGGGTCAGCATGCACCGGTCGTGTGTGAGACGACGTACCGGTACCGGGAGTATACCCTTTTGCTCTGCCGGTGTCTGGAGGTGTAGCGGTTATCTGGCAAATTTTCCTGTCTCTTCAGCTATCCGGGAAATTTCTCTCTTGAAGGAACTACACCATCCGAACATAGTCCGGCTCCGGGACGTTATTCATACGGATCGCCGTCTGACCCTAGTTTTCGAGTACCTCGACCAAGATCTTAAGAAACTGCTGGATGTTTGTGACGGTAAATGCAGCGACGGCATGTCTTATGTCCCTCGCCTCATTTCACTCAAATCTGTGGCTTCGCCGGTGTGCCAATGCCGCAAGCAGTGCGGTTCCCTGTGCCCGGCGGGCTGTAGGGATGTCGAAGTGTGTGCTCGACATCACCTCACAAGCACTTGCACATGACGTATGTTTGTGTTGTACCTTCGGGCGAGACAGTTTTCTCTTGAGGGGCGTGTGGCGGCGTGCATTCGGCTCTCAGGTGGCAGAAAGACGCTTACTCGAGAGCACTATGAGTCGCTCCTCCTAAGACTATTCGGACCTGTTGAGTTTTGTTTACTGAGGAGTTTTGGATGTCTGTGATTTTTCCTCACGTAGCCACTAAGAGCAGGACGTCTCTGTTGAAGGAGGCCTTCCTGCTGTGTTAACCACAAACGACGAGCTTACGTCAAAAACTATTCCGGGTTACCCAAGGAGAGAGTCAAGTATACTCAGCCATCGCACCTCAAATGATCTCTCATTCGTTTGTGTAGGCGTCTGGTGTATGAGACAGCGTGTGGACGCCCGTGTACTTCTGTGTCCGCTTTCATCCATGCAGGTGGTTTAGAACCCAGCACGACAAAGTCCTTCCTATTTCAGCTGCTTTGTGGCATTGCATACTGCCACGAACACCGGGTTTTACATCGCGACCTGAAGCCTCAGAATCTTCTTATTAACCGGGAAGGTGCTTTGAAACTTGCGGATTTTGGCCTCGCCAGGTAGGAGAGGGCCATGATAATGTCGTCGTGGTACCTGTAAACAACTTATTCTCATGTCCGTCGCAGCCTGGAGTGACGGTAGAATGTAGGAGCCTTGGCTGTGTTGATGCAGAACTAGCTCGCCTACCCGTATTTTTCTGTTGTGCTTCGTCTGCCGAGAGCCGTCAAGCATTCTTTTTGCGTAAACTTACACGTACTGGTCATATAACTATAATCTCTTTGTGTCTTCAGGGCATTCGGAATCCCAGTCCGCAGCTACACGCATGAAGTGGTGACTCTTTGGTATAGAGCACCGGATGTGCTGATGGGCTCCAAGACGTACTCGACCCCTGTCGATATCTGGAGCGTCGGGTGTATCTTCGCAGGTAAGGCCTAGATATAGTCGGAGGTTATGGCCCCGGAACTTGTGCGTCTGAGCTGCTACGCTGCAGGCGCCCTCGCCCAGGTATATGTCTTCCCTCTTCACCCTCGGTTTTTGCGGTCGGACTTACCGACTCAAGTAGCCAAGCGGTCTGATCCGTCGGGCACCCTAGAAATTGCAGTTGCTTCTAGGTCGCCGGCGACTCCGAAGCACACACTGTCGCACCACCGAGCCCTGTCCGGCTCTCTGTTTCCAAATCCACAGCTGTTGCGCCGCCGTGAGCTGACACACGAAAATTCCTGCCGATAAAGATCGCGTTCTGCAGAATCCGTTATCCGTATCCGCACGGACTCAGGCTTTCCTCGTGCACCCGGTGTTGGTGGTCTACTCACCCCGGCGGCAGTGCTGAAATTAGTGGTCCTGGCCGCTCATACTGAGGGAGACTAGGGTATTCCGCTCTCTAGTTCCCGACTTTCTCAATTTGGGTAGTAACAGAATCATCCAAGTTCAGCTGCTTGCAGCACGACTGCCGTTTGTTTCGAAAGAGAAAGGCGGGAGTACTCAGAACCCAAGAAAACACTCCGACGGCTTTTGACTATGGATGCGGAAGACTGTTAGTACCCGTATCCCTCCGAAATAAGAGATGGTGTCACGCGGATGCAAATAGCTACGTCTTGCAGTCTAGGGAGTTACCTCAGAAAGCGTACAGACTCCACTTCCGTACCTTGCGTTTGCAGAGATGGTGAATGGCCGACCTCTCTTTCCCGGCACGGGTAACGAGGATCAGCTGGTGAAGATTTTCAAGATTCTGGGTACCCCACAGGTTTCCGAGCACCCTCAGCTTGCGGAGTTACCACAGTGGAACAAGGACTTCCCGCAGTATGCCCCCCTCCCATGGGAGCAGGTGGTGAGTTGCAGCAGCATGAGTACGATCACGACAGAGGTGTTGGGGGGTTTCATCAACGACTTTCATTGCCATTTGCGATTTTGCATAGCAGGGGCGTACTTCTTGCTGTGGCATGTACTGACCCAGCAGCCGCCATAGGACTTACTGTTCAGCCCGGGTTGTGGTACACGGGTGGGGCAGGTAACGCTTTCCGGGACTTACAGCCAGATGACGGAATAGCTGCATCTGTCATTGGGTCAGTGCTGAAGAGGAGATGGATACCTCAGGACTCCTCCGTACCATCAATGAAGCTAGTACAGGGTGACGGTGCATCAGGAGGCTGACCGCAGCCCTTCGCTGGTACAGCTGCGCATAGAGGCCGTATTCTTTTCTTGTATGGCTTTGCCATAGTCCACCGCCGGCATCGTGAGAAAATCCTCCAGTTTCTCCTGACAGCTTAGCTGAGTCTTTGCCCAGAAAGCCTGAAGTGGTCGTCTTCCTTGGGGTCTTTGCCCCCCGCGACTACTCCGGTGTGCACCAGTGTGACGTTAGTGGTCCGGTCGTTTCCACTCGCGCAGTTGTCCCAGCTGAGACATGAAGCTTGCTGAAGAATGCCCTAGGGGTGCGCTACTGAAGATTTGTCCAAGAGTTCCACTGTGTATTGTAGCCCCGTTGCGCTCTGAAAAAATTGCCGACTGTGTGGCTGTGTCTACTGCTAATATATCAGGTGCCTAAGCTGGATCCTGTTGGGAGAGATCTGCTTTTCAAAATGCTACGACTCGATAGTAACCAGCGCATATCAGCCAGACAAGCGATGCAGCACCCGTACTTCGCTGATCTGCCGGAGGATATCAAGCGACTCGCCAATTTCAGAGGCGATTAGATGAAAGAGACACTCTGGGTACCTGCTGCTTTCCGTTGCCCATCAAAAAAAAGACTGTGTTCTGTCAGGGAGAGCTGAAGTCTCTATTCCGGACGGTGGTCTTGGTATTGACACAACTGTTCCCGTTGTACCGGATGCATACGCTATATACAGTCGGCCGCGTGCACGCGTCTCGTGCAGCCGCCCTCAGGTTTGTGCGGCAGGACCTCGGTCCGAGACCCTCGTCAAAAGGACCCCAGTCCGGTGTTCACTCAGCCGGTCGTGATTTTAAGGGCCGGTGTCAGGCGCGGGGTGGACACTGTGGCAGCCAAGCTTTAGAGAAGGCTTTTATTTTTTTCAGTGCCTCGTAGCGAGCGGTGGAGTTTGGTTGTTTTTTCTGTTCAAGCTCCATCGCGATTCTCTTACATCAATCTGGGCAGCACTCGTAGCTGTAGTGCGTCTTGGTGGAATGAGGCGCCGAGACAGCTCGCGAGGAATCTGACTCAAACTCTGGTTCATTGGGATAGTTGGGCTGGTTTCTGTGCGCTCGTGGTGCTATATTGTTCACGCGACCTCAGCGGTCAAAAGCAACCGTTATTGGGCTCGGTGGAGACCCTTACGTGTATCCCCGATAGTCAGGTAGAAAGACCGTTAAGAGGATAAATCCGCATGTTCGCCGAAAAGCGACAC
This sequence comes from Cystoisospora suis, assembly GCF_002600585.1. Classification (NCBI taxonomy): domain Eukaryota; phylum Apicomplexa; class Conoidasida; order Eucoccidiorida; family Sarcocystidae; genus Cystoisospora; species Cystoisospora suis. Next base: position 32,711 of record NW_027157109.1, on the reverse strand, counting down.
CTGCTGTACACCAGTCCGTCCACACTCCTGTGTCTCCGGGGGAGTCCGTTCGTTTGTCGCAACTGCTCAGACGCAGTGCGAGTATGTGTCCTGAAAAGAAGCGCTTATAGTTCTTGCCGGAAATTGTATGATTGCCCGTCGTCGTGTGCTCTGGGTGGGCAGGGGGCGCGGACATCTACCTTGTCTTACTGTTCGGCTGTGCACCCACGCCTTCGCAGTTGGAGTTTCCCTGAGTGCATCAGTGCTTGGAGAGTTGGATGTTCGTCGAGATGCCTGCTGCGTTTTTCACACACACAATCTTCTCAAAAGTCCCGTGTTGCACGCTGCCAGCGTAATTCAAAGGGTGAAAGCGATAGCGTAGTTACATTCGTGTCGTTTGCTCCTATTGCTGAACACCAGATTATGCTGTGGCCACTGTTCAAATTGACCATCTTTTCCAGTCCTGCTGGGCATTCTTGACTCGCTTGGAAGGATGAGTTTTTTGAGCGGTACAAAAATCAGGCTTCATTGCGCTTTCTCGTGTCATGTGCCGCGAATTTCTGACTGTACCGAGTTGATTGGGTCTTCATGTTTCATATCGGAATTGTAAGTGTGAAGTTCAGAACGTACGTCATTGTCAGAGTGGTTGTGCCGTGCTATACAACATACATTCGCATCTTGCTGCATTCGTGGTGGGACTTGCACTTGTCTGTCTTGCATGGTGAAGCGAAGAGTTCGCCATAATCCTGATGTGACTATGTCGTTGCCACTACGCCGAGGTTCGGCCTCCACCAAGACAGTCGGGTTTTCTCACAAAATAAAGGGTTTGATAGGAACGGCAGTTAGTGCTTGTCGACACAGCACTTCCCGCAACGTAGGTGACTGGTCGCACCTTCTTGTCCCGGTTCCACGTGGTGACAGCGCTGCTGCCACCTTGGGGTTACTGCCTCAACCCAGCATATGCTTAGGACAGCTCCTGAGGACAGGCCCTTCCGCAGTGGCAAGGTAGCGAGGAGAGGCAGATCAAATGAAGACGAACGGTGTCAGTACCGGCTCCGGGGCCGAGCCTCCGAGCTTGTAGGATTGCTGTGACCGGCGTAGCCTGTTGTGAGTGTCCTCCCCCCTACAGCGTCATCCAGCGCCGAGTCGGGGCTGCCCACTTGCAAGACTGCTCGCAGCAGGGCAGCCTTGTTTCTTCTGCAGGAAGGAGTGAGGTCCTGGATCGAGGAGCCTGCGACTAAGGTGGTGGGATATTTCTTGCTGCTTCCGTGTGTTTTCCTTGTTGTGGCGGCCTGGGGGAAGCGCTCGCAATAGCCCCCATGCTTCGGAAGAACAGATCGCATGTGCCCTTTGCCGTCCTGTTTGTTTCTTTTCTTCCTACGTGGCATATCTTGGGTGCGTAGCTGCCTCTGTTTCCTTTAGCGTGCAGTACGCGTGGCTGGACACTTAGGACGGCGCGTCGCTCGCAAGAACTCACTGAGGGGAAACTTCTCCCTGCTGCTGGCCCACCTTCCGTTGACCCGTTGCTTACTTGCCTTACAGCGCCGGGCGCCGCAGTTCCATGCTTAATGCTAAGAGCACTGTACGCGTTCAGCGGCGTGTTGTGCCCGAATAGCACTCCGTCGCCGCTCCCTGGTGCTATTGACGGGAATGGGAGGAGGTGTACCGCACGGCCTACCCCCTTGGTCTCAGTGACCGAGACGTGTGGGTAGTGGGCCTGGGTCACACTTGCACGCTGTCACCCAGCGGCGGCGAAGAAAGGCCCGCTGGGGTGTCTAAGTTGAGTAGCCCTGTCATCAAATCATCTGAAGCAAACGACAGACCTCGTTCATCTGGGGGTTCATGTGAGGCCGGAGGCACGTTCGATGGCAGCCTCCTACCACGCTGAGGCTCTTGCCACCGCACCGCAACCGAAGCCGTGTTACCCCGGAGAATTACATAGCCAAGGTGAATTCGAGGAACCGCTTCTAAAGGGTCACTCCTTTCCTCTGAGTGCTGGCTCACGGAGGCCTTCGTATTTCGATGGAGAGGTCTCCTGCTCCTCTAGACAGCTCGTCCAAGTGGGCTGTCTGAAAAAAGCTCAAGTGTGTCACTCTTCATGGAAAGGCTCAGGTCCTAGAAGGCGGGAGCTTCCGCTCACTGGGCTCGCGGGTGGTTTGCCCCTCTTCTGCTCCCGATTGTTGGGAGTGCTGAGGAGAGAGGTCGTTCACGGTACGCCAAGATGACTCCTGGATCAAGCTCAAGGAAGACCGCACAAGCCCTGGTGTGTTCGTATATACGGAAACACTCTGAGCATTAGAATTTACACGAGTTGTTTAACGGTGTGCGTTTGCTTCCGGCAAAAAGTGGTGGTGGCGCTTCTGGAGCGCAGGCGTGCCGAAGCTGTGATATGCCTTCTCGAACAAAGGGTAGCTTCGCTGTCGCTGCGACAACAACGATAGCTAAGGATAAAACCATCAACTCTAGGCTAGAGTGATGGCACCTGCGCGGTGCGCTTGAACACGACACCCAGCGTTCAGTTCTTTCTGACAGTCCAAGGCCTCCTCTTGCAGATGGAGATGGTTGGAGCTTGGGAGAGCTCCTAGTTTTACCAGTGCAGCCGGATCGCATTTGTACAACTGACAAGGATGAAAAGTAAAAAAGAGGCTAGTGCGACGGGAGAGTGCTTGTACCGGGCCCTTTCACGTGAGCCGAGTCGCGTCGTGCTCCGCGATCACAGTGGAAGCGGAGCAGCACCGAACAGGTACGTGAAAGGTCCCCGTAGCCGTTTGATTGCCCCTGCTTCTACAGCTAACGTGAGTCCTATCAGCGCTTCCGCGTCATCCGTCATGATCCATGGGTGGCACTAGCAGCCGAGAACTGCTCCCGTCCGCGATGTGGACTGCAAGAAGCTTGCGATTTTTACTGAGGGAAGACACTGTGTCGGTGAGATACCTGTGGGACTGCATTTCTGCCCAGAGCGACGAAACACTGATGGCGTCTTCCAGGGCTTCGCTTCGCAGCCAAGCCCTGATCCCAGGCGACACCATGCGCCAGAAGCATGACAGACTGGTTTCACACCCGGGCGGGAACGTTTACGGTCTCTCACAGCCACTCCGGTCGCAGACATCCGGGCAAGGTCGACCGTAGGCCGACACCTCTTGCCATGCAGGAGGTTGCACAGGGCGGTTTTTTATGCGTCACGGAATCTACAGCCCGCATCCCGCTGCGAGCCAACTCAAGATCTCTCGCAACGGCTTGCAGCAGGGTCAAGTGTCTTGGGGAACACTCAACAGTGTTACCCTCGCGGGTGTCACGGGATAGTACAGCTACTATACTTTGCAGTATCGCATTTGTTGCACTTTCTGAACGGTCCCCTGGTGGGGCGCCGCAGAGGAGCTGACGTGAGTCATCTGCGGCGCGTTTGCAGCAACCGACGTGAGGGCGCTTGTTCGACTTCTGCTCCACTGCCGGTGGGGTCGGAGCCAGGTGATGGTTGTCGACGTTAGCGGTTTCTGGCCTCGATCCTCTTGAAGATTCCGGGACAACGAGGGCTTCATCTTTTGCCCTCACCGGAACACCGGCGTTATCAGCTGCGGATTCTGCTTCCAGGGAAGCTACGGACGCGGCATTGTGCTCTCTGGTGCTGTCGTGGCTGGCTAAAGTGGGAGAGGAGCACTCGCTCGGGCCGCCCTCCGTGTCAGTCGTCCAAGAAGAGTCGCAAAGCGTCAACAACTGAAAGAATCTAGGAGCGCGCCTTGATGCCTTCATCGAACAAGTGGGGTTCTCGCCCGCGCGTATATATCTTGGATCCGTCGCCGTGCTCGTGGGTTCGTTCCCAAAAGCCGGCGGCAGAGGGCTGGTACGTCTTCGCTCCAGGAATGTCTTCATTCGGACGAAGTTCTCAGCCCTACGAGCGACCGCGACAGCATCTTGGGCAGTGTGCACACTTTTCCCGGGGGCTGGGGCTGTAGCAGTGTCTCCGCCTTCAAGTGCAGGTCCATCCCTGTCGCTGTCATCTTCTGGAGAATCGCCAGAGAGACTCCCCTCGGGGAAGTCTTGCACGTTCTCGGGGTCGGGAGGTTCCCGCTTCCCGTCTCCATATGGCGTTGCTGCACCGCCAGAGATTGCCTCTGCAGGCGGCAAAGAACCAAGCGACGCCAGCTTCCACCGTCGCGCCCGCTGGAGGAGCCCCGCCTCTTTGTCTGCCCGGGCGGGTTGCAAATGAATGGAGCACCGGCTTTCCTCCTGGTTAGGCTGGGCAGCCAAAACGTTGTGAGAACATTGTTGCTGTGTTCGGATTTCAGGCCTCTTCCTTCTCTTTATGCGGGTCCGTCCTGAATCATAAGCTAGTTTGTGGAGCGAGTCATTCGCCCTCGATCCTCGGTCGCTGCGCGGTTGAGAGGAGATAGTTTCGTTGCCCCGAGTGACCGTCTGGTAGTCTCGCAGAAGGGCTGCCGAACAACTGGATACACTCCGCTCGTGCAGAGAAAAGGATTTCGAGGTGTCTGCGCTGACTTTCTTACTGATTGTGTCTGCCGTACTGCAGCCGTCAAGGTAACGCCAGGAACACGGGCCGCCGGCTCGTGCTTCCCTCCTGGCAGCGCCTGCAGCTGGGGGAGAAACTGTTGCACTGCAGCACCATCCGCACTTTTCACAGACGGGGAGTCGATCAGCTGGCGGAAGCCGCGCCGCCTTCAGGTACGTAGGTTCGGTTCCCTGGCCTGGAAGCGTCTTCTGTCCTCCTGTACTGAAAAGTGAACTCAGAGGGGGACAGCTGGTTGACTGCTGCCCTGTCAGGTTTTTGTTGAGCGCACTGCTGGGGCGATTGTGTGGTGTCCTTGCGGAGACGGCTTCCACGGTGGAAGATTCAGCTAAACCTCGCCGTGGAGGGGTGCCAGAGGAATGGGCTTGAACAGCAGGTCCGAACCATTCTTTCAGCGAGCACCAGGCGGTCGTCTGGGCACTCGCGCTGGCTGGTGAATAGCCAGTGAGGCTCGTGACTGGCCCCAGGCCTCCGACGGTTGCCGTGAGCTGCTCCAGCTTCGAGAAGCTACGATGGCCTTTCCTAGCCCCAAACTGACCTACGCCGCACCCGGCAGCCCGAGGACCGTCAGTGAGGGTCACCGACGCCACGGGCTTGCTATCAGACCCCGAAGCACCGATCTTCCGAGCGGGTGCAGTGAGCGCTGTCTCGCATTGAGAGTAAGAGGTAGAGGGCGCGTCGTCATCCTCTTCGTCCAAACTGAAAGGTATCTTTGGGCTCAGGGGCGGTCTGTACTCCTCATCGCGGGGGAACATCCAAGCGTGTTCCCGGATCTGCCTGTCCAGAGATTTTATTTGTTCGATTAGGCTTATCTGGTTTTGTGCTTCGTCACGCGGACTGGCAACGGACTGACATCCTCCAGCCGCGACTGAGCTCATTGCCGTTGCGTCTACTGAGAAGGCGCTGGTGCCGCTTGTGTCAAATTCGGAGGCTTGCTCAGTCAGGGAGTGGACAGTCCGGCTTTCAGCGTCCGGATGCATGTCTGGCGCGCTTTTCTGCTGTGGAAGCGGCTTTTTGGAGCAGGCGCTCATACTCGTCTGCTGCGCCTGTGGTCCATGGCTGATTTCGGTCTGGGTAGCGTGGTGGCTCTGAGATTTCGGCTTGGCGGTAACCGCTCCGAAACTTGCGACATGTGGGGAAACTGCAGTTGCTGGAGCATGCCTGTAGTTGCTCCTACAGGCGATTGCAGTGCAAAGTCCCGCTACAACCTCCCGTGGCGGTAGGAGCGACACAGGCTGCTCGTCACCCGAAGCATACAAAGGGACTTCTGCTACTGTTCTGTTTTGACAGGGTGATAGTGAGGTGTGTCTTTCCCGCAGAGCCGCGTCAGCAAGAGTAGCGAAAGCTTGCAGAGGACCACAGAAGGGGATCGCGGGCGCCGCCAGCTGTTTCGCACGGCGCCTACCAGTGCGCGCCGTCGCGGGAGAAGCGGATCTGCTTCTCGAGCCTGTATGCAGACAGCAAAACATGCGCAGCCTGAGTCGAGCTGAAGAGCGTGCACCTCACATGCTCTACGCCGTGACCAGACCCACTTTTCGTTGTAAAGGTGGACTACAGGGCAACGCGCTAGGGTGACCAGATGGGGCGTTCGGCACCTGCTCGTGCTGCTCGCTGGGCCCGATCCACCCAGGAAATTAACACCGCTGTGACCGGTGACGCTTCTGGTCGCGTAAGCCAAGAGGAGGTGCACTCCCTTCAGCCGACAGAGAAACGCTCGAGTTTACAGGGGTATATGGTTAGTGATGTCTTTCGAGACTCGAACTAAAGGAGCACAATTGGCCGCGTACCGATGCGCCTCCGTGGCTGGCATGTCACGGTCGCCACCTTCACTTTGGGGTTTTTTCTGGGGAACTCTTTCTGAGAGTTCAGACGAGTGGGGATTTTAGCTGTTGCAGCCACCGGAGCGGCGGGTCGCTCTATCGAGGAAGTCTGTGATCTGGTTCGCACTAGACTTGATCTCGCGGCAGCTGTCGCTCTTTGATCGTTTGGGGCGCCACGACGAGGGGTAGTGGCAAGTGGGTCAGTTCTGGTAGCAGCGAGCAGGGAAGCTTCGGCAGACTGAGAGGAGTACTTCCTGGTCTCAAAGGAGGAGTGACGCCGTCCGGAGTCAGCAGACACGAAACTGCGGCTCTTGAGACTCGTAACAGCAGACCCAGTACTTTGAACTGCAGACTGCTCATCCGAAAAACCGGAATGGGCACTTCGAAACGAGTTCCCAGGCGAGCCTAAGCAAGAAGTGTAAGAGGCGGAAGCCTGGCTGTCCTCTGCGGTGCTTGGCAGCACCCTGCAAGCGACAATCCTGCCACTCGTCCTGCGGCCACGCCGGAGGGTTTTAAGGTAACCAGAGCAGCCGCTGGGGAGTAGTGCCCCAGACGTCCTCGCACGCTGCTTCATAATGTGCTCGGGACTGCTATACCCGCATGCGATCCCAGAAATGCTGCCGGTCTTAAGTATGTCCATCGGCTCCCCTACACCGTACGTAGCTCGGCGGAACGGCCTGCTTGCTTTCTGAAGTCCAAGCTGTTTTTGCTTGCAGAATGGTGTCATCAGCGAGGCCCCTTTGCGAGCCGTGCCACTCCCACGGTGGCTGCTCGGCACCGCTGCATAGATTGGCAGACTGTCCAAGACGAGATCGGGGGGCGCAAATGGATCAGAAACACGCACCGACCTAGTGTTCTGTTCAGCTTTCAGGCTACGCGGCGAGGTCGTACTCTGCCGTGAAGTAGCAACATTTGCTGCCATGGCGACGCTGAGGACGAGCTCCCACTTGCCTATCGTTATACGATGTGCAGAGGCGTTGATTCCAGGGCATCCCGGGCCGTGAGCACGAGGACAGAACTGTACCGGACAGCTGGCACAGTGACTGCTGTAGGTGCTCCCGACAACTAGCACACTTCCTGCCGGGCACCTGGCTCTGTCCTTATAGTCGATGAGTGCGTGCCGTGGTCTGGGGCCGCGTACTGGTGACTCCAATACGCAGGTCTTCACCGTCTTGGTCGACTGCGACGACTGGTCTCATACGATCGCAGGCTTGCTAGCTTTCGTGAACCGACGTCGCCAGCCGGCTCAGAAGCTCCAGCACACGGGGGAAGGGCAAGAGGGGAATTACAGAGCGTACTGCAACAGTGCTGAGCTGAACACGATATTTCGGACTTCACGGGTGTCTTGGAGAATATCGACCCTCACACCTGAAACAAACGCTTCTTTGCTGGCCGGCCTAGGGGAGTGACTGGTACGACTTTTTTGTGATACGTACCCGGTCCGTCTTTACAACTGCCGGAGACACCCCACTGCTGAGCTTTCGTAAAACGTAGCTCGGCGTTTCAGTCTCTGTGTGCCCGCTTCCTTCCAGTGCAAGTTGCCTGAGGCTTGCCTCCCCCCTGTTTAGCCCCCAAAAAGACATTAATGAAGGAAAGGGTACAGACGACAAAACAAGGAACGCACAGGATGCGCGGATCGCGTGCTCTGACTTCGCAGCTGCTCAGCGAGTGCCGGAGCTCCGTTCGTCCCACTAAGCGGGTGCGAGGGAGAGTTTCCGTAGTCTGAGCGGTCTTCTCGAACTGAGATGCAAATGGAGCCGCGGCGCCCGAAGCGGGGCGGGCGAGCTGTCACACTGGCCGCTGAGGTATATATTCTTCGCGTCACTTTACTGATAGCAACCGGGCGAACGAAGGCACAACAGGCTGTTAAAGTAGTCGTATCCCTGCCTTCGTGGCAGCCGCATCCTGTCTCGTTTGGCCTGTCCAAGCTTGAGGCCTTCGCGCCTGAAGAGGGTATGTCAACCATGCCATAAGCGAAGTCAGTTTCCCCCGGCACACAATGACGGCACTGTTTCACAGATCCGCCGACATTGGGACGCCCGTTTCACAGTACACGTGAGCTTCACAACAGTTGTGCTACCCCGCTGTGTACGAGGACTGACAAATGGGATTCCGGAGCGATACAAGTTGGGAGACGAGACTCCGCCCTTGTTCACGCAAACACTTGCGCATGCATGCAAGTTCTTGGCTGGAGTATCTCGACGGTCGCGGCCTTTTCACTAGGGGCCGGACAGTAAGTCGCTTACGGTACGGGTAGCTGAGGACGCTATATTGAAAAGCCAGGCAGACCGCCACTTCTCAACAGCGCGGTGACAGCGGAATACAAACCCTCTGCAGCGGACTCTGCTCTCGTGAAAGTACTCCATCAGTACGGAAGACATGCAGATAGATGCACTGTGAGGCTACACTTCCAAGTCGCAAGTGGGGCCGTAGCTGCAAGGCAGTGAGTACGTAACAAAAGCCTCACTGGACCCGTGCATGAGAGAACTGCAATGCGGGCCCGCGAGCCACCAGTGCCGGGAGGCGGCTGTGCCAGTTAGTTGGGGACCTTCCCACTGGCTTGACAGCGAGGGCGGTCACTGAGACCCCCTTCATGTACGACGACCTGGAGCCGAGAAGCCCATCGGAACCTTCGACAGAAGGCGGACCGTTTCGGGATACGACCACCTGACTGTGCCTGTCACTAACAGGAGATTCACGACGGCTTCCAAAGCAAGAGTGTGTCTGACATAAGGAAGACCGCACGGCCGTTGTGCCTCGCGGGATTGTGGAAGCCACTGCGGGCCTTCGTCCCGTCTCGAACGTTCGCTAGTGTGTAGCGCGGTTTCTCGGCCGATTGGTTGGTGCGCGCTCACCGCAGAACCGTGGTGCAACTCTCTGCCGCAGCGCTCTGCTTTATTGCTGAATCGTCCACCCTAGTCCTACAACTCAGTAACCTGCTTTCTGTTTCAGTTCGGACGACAAAGTTGGTCCGGTGGAAACGAAAACTAAAGTAATTTTCCCAAGAGGAGGCGCCCTCAGCCAAGTTAGCTTATATGAACCCACAGGTATTTCCCATAGCTGCGGATTTTTGGATGAGAGCATGTGCGCGCTCGCGAATTGCCATAGACCATCCCCGACCACCCTGCAGAAGCTGATCAAATTCCTCGCAGGTGATGATGGGGAGGAGGTACTTCTGGCTGAGCTGCTCAAGGAAATCCCGACGAGGGCCTTTTCCGTCATAGTCTGATTTTCGCACGGCGATGGCGGCCACATCTTTCCTGAAAAAAAAGGCAGCAATACGTGACAGGAAGGCGAGCCAAACTGATAGGCCATCCAGGACCGGCTGAGCCAGTACAACTCAAAGCTGCAGACGACGCTGCGTGCTGCTAGTCCGTGTTCACTTTCTCAATCGTCACCGAGCCTGAATGCACCCGGGCTGACCCACAACTACACCAGAATGAAAATCCCCGTGCTTGGTGGACGGCGCAGTCGTGTGTATGCTCACGTGAGGTCGATCATCCCGTGCACATGGAGCTCAGGTTTTCTGTCCTCCTCAAGGCGCAGCATTGAAGGGCTCCGTCGACTCGCAACATCCTGTAGCGCATGTCACGCAGGTTCGAAGCTGTTTTACTCAAGCAGAAATGGAAGACATGACACACGGGTGGCTGCGTACAACGAAGTGGCGACTGACTGCCAGCTGGGACACTGATGGCCTTTACTTTCCACGCCACTTATGCGCGCGAGCTGTCTGAGGCAGGTCAGACGAAACGGATTTCAGGCATTGGCAGCCGTCGAAGGAAAGCCACAGACTTGACGCGACGCAGTAAAGCCAGGCACGTCCTTTGTCAAAGGTCTCTCAGTCAGCTGGCGTGAGTGGGAAAGTCCATGAAACTGGACGCACTTTCGCTTCCCGTCACTCACAGTCCGATGAGCACAGAGGTCCAGTACCTTCATCTTTCGGGTCCGTGTGCACCAAAAAGCAGACGCACTGTTTCGTCGGCAGGAGACCAGGCTTTCTACTAGCCACCACGTGACTGCACTTGGGCTGCGCTATGAAGAGATCCACTATGCACGAGAATTAGCTCCTATGGAGGCGCCTTAGCCCGGATCATTCAAGAAAGCGGGAAGCCGGACAAAGGAGAAAAGCACGCTTCGCTGGCATAGGCTCAGCGGGCCTTGCCTTGAAAGGCGGTGCCGATGATTCCTGTCGAAACGAGCTTCTTCCCTGATCGGACCACTGCACGGGCTTACAAGGAAAGCAGTCAGTTCCTCCGGCAGCAGGAGCTCCAAGACGTGCCACATGTCAGTAAGTGTACCAATCCGCTGGCGACGAGGTTTCGGGTGCTCCCTTGACACTGAGACGGTAACTCTGACCCTGTGCGCAGGGGGGCATAAACACTGGTTCACCCTTGTTGTGAAGACAGAACTGTGACCCCTGCTTGCCCACAATGTCCGCCTGCATCCTCGCCGCCGAATTTTTCGTGTTTTGGTCGTACAAGGACTGGAGACTTAGCCGTATTCTTCTAAGCCTAGCGGGCCACCTCTGAACGCGACAGAGTCGGCCAGTGTTAGTGGTTGCAGGAAGCGAAGTGTCACAGCTACGGCTGTTTGTGCAGTCTGTCCATCTTCCCTCGGGGGTCCTTGTATAAAACTACACGGGGGGCAGATGCGTTATAAACATGCCATCTAATAACACAGACTCAGAGAATGAAACTCCTCGGCAATGATGTCGACTGTGGAGAGACACAAGTGTGAAGAAGGGATGCTCAGTCCCTTAGTTCGCTTGGCATGGCACACTTTACATCGCAGTGCTTTCCTTGCTTCGTGCTGTCCTCACCGAGCCCCAAGGCCTGCCGACAATTGCAACGTGACTGGTGCATTGGTAAGAATTCCTCCAGCCCAATTAGACGAGGGGCAGAGAAAACCCGGTTGAAATTGCTGAGAGCACTACGAGAATCTGCGAGTCTGGCTGATGCACTGCGCGCGAGCCTGAGGCTCGCGTGAAACGTATGGCAGCCACGCTGTTCCCTTGGAGCTGGTAAGCCCCCAAAAGAGTGTTATGGGCCTATGCGGGAGCGCTGCCTTGTCCGGCTACTTCAGGTAGCCCGGACATTCACCGTTCCCTGCGGGTGGTGAACTGCTGACACCGAGAACCGTAGGAACCAGGCTACCCTACCTGACGTGGTCCTCCAGGAGCAAGAAGGCTCGGCTCGAAGGGTGATACCGGGAGTCAGCGAACGGATGACAGAGCAGGTTCAACGTAGAGCACTTCGGGCGATGTTCCGGACGCACTGAAGCGTGGTCATACAAACCCTTGAACAGCAGTCCCTCCCAGCTGCGCCTCTCGCTGACCTCTGCAAGAAGAGCTTGGCTTTTGAGCTCGTAGCGGCTTCTGCACAAACAGCCGCACACGTCTGACGCCCCGGAGGCACGTGGTGCGAAACTCGCGACATGGGTCTCAGCCCGAAGTGTGGCATCAGTTTCGTTGCTGTCCTTCGCCCGTTCCAGCCGGACCAGGCTCCTTCTATCTGTCTACCAACGACCTAGAGAAACAGTGACTCAAGACTCTAGCAGACGAACCCATAGTGGGGGGTTGCCCAATCAAACCTTCAAAGTACCGGGGTAGTTGGCGTACCTGTAATAGTTGTCGGCAAGAAGGTGCGGCGCCACGTTGAGAATGTCGATTGCGATTGTCAGTGGCAAGCGCCGCATCAGGTAACCCTCAGCTCTCTTCAGGTCTTCCTTCGTGAAAGTGGTGTTCTTCAGCTGTCTTTCAATCCGAAGCTTAGCAAAGGCGCTCTCCTTCACCGAATGCTCGGCTGTGTATTTCATGACACACTGCTGAATAGTTGTCAATGCCCTGAGTTCCGAATTTTCCCGATGCCCAGTGCACAGAAAAGAAAGGCGTTGAAGAGCCGGCGGCAGTGGAGGAACCTCTACACCAGCTGGTGTACAATCAGAGGCGTCGAGCTTCTGTTTTCGGGGCTTCTGTGCCAGGGTCTGGCTTTCTACACACATGTATGTGTCGCTCACACTCCGCTCTGGATTATCCGTGCACAGAGAGTTCCATGTGCCAGAGCTTTGGTTGCTGCTGGTCCCCCCCGTTGCAGAGTAAAAAAGTGTCTCGCTCGGATCCGACTCTTTGTCCTCTCCCATATCTCTCAGGAGATGCGTTCGTACTTTTGTCGTGCTCAACGCCTTGGTCTTGTCTCTGTTGACCTGAGACCCGACTCCGGGAAGATCTAGAGCAGGGCTTGGTACAGGGCCCTGGTGTGTAGTGCATTGTAGAGAGTCGTCAGGGTGACATGCTATACTATGTTTACCGGGCCATCTGGTTGTTCCGCTCATTCGCTCCGTTGGAGGTGCTGACTCCGGGTTCGACACTCCCCTTTCTTTTTCGCTGACCCCGGTGCATCCATTAAGCACGGACCGGGAGGGTGCACAGTTGTGAGCGTCCGAGAGCGGAGTTGCTTTTCCTACTACGACAACTGCAGACTCCGAAAGAGAGCTGCCTTCGCCCCGTTGCATGCGGGAATCCGAAGAGTTGCCGTCGCTGCTTCGACCTCTGGTTGCCTGCCTGTTCTCCTGCGATGTTCCCGTTCTGGAAGACGAGCCCCCCTTAGACGCTATGACCGACAGCTCTCCGGGAGTGCCGCTGTCTCCCGAAGACAGTAATCTTGGGGAGAGGGCAGAACTGGTCGTAGCCTTGTGTTGCGACGAGAAGGCGCCTGAATGGGTGGACAGATGGATTGATGCATTCAAGGTCCCCTGACACTTGTCGTTGGTGCGTATAATCAGAGGCGACTGTGCTGCCACTGATTCTCTGTGCCTGGCCGACGCACTCGAAGGGGGGCATCCGCTTGAACTGTTTGCCTCACAGGGGCGATGCGAGTGGGCTTCAGTCCCAGTGCCGTTCGATGATTCCACCAGTTGGTGAGGCCCTTGCCCCGCCGTCTGGCCAAACTCGGAACGGAGGCGGCTCGGTCTCCGTGAGTTTTTACTGAGATTGTTAGCGCTTCGCTCGCTGTCGTTTGGGCACTGTACGCCGCCTTTTTCAGCAGTAGCGTCAGCTCTCGTCCGGAAAGAGACGGATGGGCTCTTGAGCAAGTTTCCTTCACACTGGTCTACATCAGTGCCTTGGTGCGTGACAGCTGGTCGGGGGCGAGCTGTCTCTTGATCGGGAGCTTGATCGTGCTTGCCCAGTTCGCGCCCGTTTTCCGCTGCGCTGTTTCCTCTCTGGCCGCAGTTACTCTGGCTGCCACGGCGGTCCAGTTTCTGCTCCACGCACTTGGTTATCATCCTAACGGAAGACTTCTTCGCGTCTGTTTCGCAGTTCGGGCAATCACGCTGACGTGCCTGGCTTTGGGTGTGTCCATTCGACGTTGTTGCTTGCGTACTCTCAGCGGGCGGTGTAACTGTGTCATAGCAGCCTAGTGCCCGAGTCTGTGTTCTTGTCTTAGCCTCCTCTGATGAAGCTTTTGCTTGCCGGCTCGACTGTAGCAGGTCCCCCTCTTTCCTCTCTCCCATCTTCATGGTGCCTGCAGTACTTGACGCTGCCCGGGCCCCCCCCTTCGAACCTGCACGTCCAGCAGTTGCTGGTGTGCCCGTGTCGAAAAATCCGGAGGGAAGGATCTTCGAGGTGGCATCTGCAGCCGATGACGAAGATGCTCGGCGGGACCTGTCTGCCTTTTCCTTCGCAGATTCATCTGCCTGTAAAGATCTAATGACAGAGCCTGTCGGTCCCTTGTGGCTGGCTGCATTCGGGCCGTCGGAGCGAGAAGCCACAGCCGAGACCACCGCTTGTCTAACTTCCTTCCCAGTGGCCCGTCCAAAGTCTCTTTCTTGCTCCGGTTCCTCTCTCAGGGATGGCACCGTCTTCGTTTTTGAGTGGCTGGTACTTTCTCTTGGCGACAGGAGAGACTGCCGTGGACAACCTGTTGGGTCCGCTGCGTCGTTCCCGATGTCGGTCCTCTCGAGACGATTACTGGCTTCATACTGGACTTTGCTAATACGCGAGGTAAGGGGTGCACTGCTGCGATCATTTGGATCTTTGTTTTCCTGGTGCTCTCGGAAATGAGATTCTAGGATCGTTTCTGTGTCAGCGAAAGCGTTGTTGCATGCTCGTGCCCCTTTACTCGGGAGAGCCGAGGCAATCTCTTTCGAGGCTGCAATGGCGTCCTCATGATCGCTGGCCAGCGTAGCCTCAGATACTGTGGTGTCCGAACACATGCGGCGGTTGCTCCCGGGACCAGTAGTGCTAGCAAAACTTGCATTTCTCTGAGTGCCGATCCCACTGGCGCTTGGAGTCACAGAGGCAACATCTGCCTCCCGAGGCCTCCGCGTTGAAGAGGAGCGTTGCGTGAACGACGTAGCACCGGTCGTGGTAGACAAGGTAGCGCTTGGATACGACGTTTCTTCTTCTTTGCCGTTTTTCAGGGGCACGACCCGTGTAGCTTCCGGTGGGTTTTTCCGGTTGCTATCTAGAGTATCGAAGGCTCTGCTAGCCGGAGTTGCGTCGGCGGATCTCCCTACGGCGCCTCCATTCTCATCTATGGGTGGACCTGCGTGGTTCGCAGTCTTCGACCCTGTCCCGCTTGAGCGTATGTTAGTACGGGGCGGCGCGTCCGTACAAGTGATGCTGCTGCTGCTGTCCGCTGGCAACCCTTTCGGAACCGCAGCAAAAGACCTGTGAACAGCTTGTGGTGGGTTAGGTGCCGCGGTGCTTAGGTGGGTGTCAAGCGTATCGTGTGGACTTGCTGCGGCAGTAGCGGTCACTCGATTTGCCTTTCGGTGCTCTTCGCTGAAGCCCTTCCGTCCTGCGCATCCGTCGAAATCTCCTCGAGTACCGGAACTGGGCGCAGCATTCGCCTCCTTAGTTCGGCTCAAGCCCGATAGCCTTCTTCCGCTGTGCCCCCGGTTCTGGGTCTGCTCTCGGTCTGCTACAAAAGACCGGCGTGACGACTCTCTGATGGTGCGTCTGTCTCTGTCCGCTACCACGCGCTGAGGACCCGGGATGTCCACGCCTTCTCTGTCCTTACCATGGCGGGCTACAGGGAAGGCCGATGCGACTACAGGAACGTCGACGACAGGCTGTTTCAGAGAACAAGGGTGTGTGGTCTGTAGCTCCTCGTACCGGGTCATGGAAAATTGGGGCGTGTAGCCTGTTGCGATCAGCCCCGTAGCAGCTACGGCAGCGTGCCTGCCAGCGCCCGGTTGAGGAGGTGGCTTCATGGCCTTCACGGACCGGCAACGACACTTTACGCTTGGAAACTAAGCCAAATCTCACCGGGGGGCGCTTCCAGAGCGCGTTACGCACGAGGGCTTATCACGTAACACACCGCAGCAAACAAGATGCGTCCGAATAGGCAGACAGGAGGTCGCGCCATGAACCAAGTCGTTGTAGAAACCACACCACGGAGTCTAGCCAGAAGCATCACACACGAACGATACTTGGTTATCTAAGCCAGCAACAAGATAGGACGTTCTGGTGGTCTCAAAGCGAACACGAGTCACTCCTGGCCTGTCATTTGTCCTGTGTTGAAGAACACACCCATCAGCCACCAGTAGGACTCGTTCAGACGCGGACTGTTCGCTATGGTTTCTTGGGGACCCAAAAAAGCAAAGGAGCAGCGACCCCGCCCGGAGAAGACGTCACCCGTGTGCCATCTTTTTGGACCGGATGCTGCAAGGACCGAATGGCACGAGCTCGGGAAAGCGTCCACCCGGCGGTACAACCTGGGCTGGTCTTGGTCTTTTGTGTCCAGAATCCGTGACAATCCCTGCTTCTGCCTCTCACATGTGGAAGCAGGTGCTCTTTGAACATGCATCTCCTCATGAACGTGTTGCCCTCTTGACAAAGTAGGCCGAGCATCGATGAGAAGAGCCAACAGGTTGGACAGCAGAGTAAGCTTCCGGCTCTGTCCAGACAAAAAAGTGAATGTGCAGGCCGCCGTAGCAGCGTACTCAGAGAGAATCATCACCAAAGCATATCAGAAGACCAGCTGCTTCGCCTTCGCTCTCTATGGTATTGCTCTCCCGCAGCTAGGGTGAGCTATGTCATCAGCCTTGAGTTAGCACTCTCTTGAGCAAGCCCGTGTACGTCGGGGTCCTCCCATCGAGCCCGGGATTCGGAACCTACGGGAGTGAGCGGAGCTCTCAGCATTTCTGACGCAGCTAGTCATCGAGAAGTTACTGCGTCTGCCTTGCCGGCCATACTAGGTGGAGGACACGAGACGCTTCATACGCGAGCGACATCCATTCTGCAGCGATGTCCATGCGTCTCCTTTTTCTGTCGGCACGGGTTGCAACTGAGAGTAAGTACCAACTGAGGAAAGCTCGCTTCAGAGAGCCTCACTTCGTGCAGCCGTGAAATGGAGAAAAACGCATGGCCGGTGAGGACAGCGACTGCTCGTCAACTAAGCTGTGTCAAGCCGTTATGACAATACAGCACTACCGTGTCCGCCCAACGAGGAACGCCGACACCCCCACTCAGAGTATGACCCCTGGAGGAGATCGATTCTTTTGGAGTGGCAAGCTGCAACCGAAGTGGGACCGGGAAGTCTCTGGGGGCACGACTGTCTACCGGAATAAACGAAGACGTCTGCCTTGACCCTCTGAGGCCTCTCCGAGGCTGGCCGCCTGCACATCACCCGACTTGTAGAATGACTCAGGTACAGACTGCCGAAGCGGGGCCGCCGATACTCAGCATCGGGCTGCACGGACCGCGGCTTTTGCTTTTGCCATACCGTGCCCAAGGAGACGGTGTGGTGTATCCAAAGCGGGGGATTTAGATGCTGCGATGGGCAACCGGGGCGCTCTGCGTACTACTCCGTTCAGGTACCATCAGGTTACTGTCTCGAAAGGTGGACTTTCCGCAGCACTGCTCAGAGACACCCCGCCACTCACAAGACCGCGCAACTCCGCGGAGAAGACTAGCGGTGCCGGGCGCTTTCCCAATTCCGGGTAGCACTGAGCAGACTGAGCGAACTGCGATCATTTTCATCTCTGCCCTGAGCAAGGAGACGGAGCCAGCCCCGCAAAGGCCACTCCTCGCCTTTCCTGACATCCAGTACGCTCAGAGCGCGTAACTACTGGATGGCGAACCCGCTGGACCTTCGACAAACTCTGTTACCCTGGTGCAAGCTGCATCCGTTAAAGCGCTCTCCGTGGTGCGCGCGGAGCTTCTTTTCAACTGGTCTAGAACCGTGGGTGAAAAAAAGCGCAACAGTCTGGAAGGGCCTTCGGGGCGTGCCCCTTTTCTGCGGGGAGGTGGAACTGAAACACAAAATCACTGTAGAATAAAAAAAGGAACGAGCCCGGAACGGCAAATAACAGGCGCCGTTCCTGCATGCCGAAGAAAGAGGGCCCCGCACGATCGCGTTTTATGAGTTGAATTTGCAATCTCCAGTGTTTGCCTCTCCCCGGAATGGCTACCCTCAAACTACTTTTGGTTGCCCGCAGAGTTACTGAATTCTTCCACGGCCTATCGCAATCAACTCTCCGAAGCAATTAGCCGACAGGCGCCCAGCCCGTGGTGTGTGGTGTGTTGGAAAAACTTCGAGCTTGAGGGACACGGCGGGTCCTCCGCAGGTTTCCATTCTTTTTCACAAGGGCACAAGTCACTGATCTTAACGTAGGCCCGGTTCACGTCGGTGCGGCCTTCGCATGAATAGTTTCCAGTTTACGTATCACTTCGCCACTCAACGTCGGCACAATGTCGTCGGTGAAGGTGGCCGTGCGGGTACGGCCTTTCAACGAGCGCGAGAAGACAATGAATGCGAAACTTTGCATTGAAATGAACGGCAACAGCACGACTATCCATAACATTGAGGATGAGAAGCAAAACAAGACATTTGCTTTTGACTACTCGTACTGGTCCCATGATGGGTTTCAGAACGACGCGGACGGATACTCCAGGCCGACGTCGTCAAAATACGCTGACCAGGAGAAGGTCTTCAACGATATTGGGAAAGATGTGCTCAATAATGCCTTCGACGGATATAACGCCTGCCTATTCGCGTACGGACAGACAGGAGCAGGAAAGAGCTACTCGATGGTGGGTTATGGAGCAAACAAAGGTATTGTTGTGCGCGCGTGTGAGGAAATTTTCGAACGCATCAAATCAATCAAAGACCCTCTTCTTCGCTCTGAGGTGACTGTCAGTATGCTCGAGATCTACAATGAGGCTGTCCAGGATCTACTCGTCAAGCCAGATCAGCGCCCCAAGGGCGGACTAAAAATTAGACATACCCCACAGTTGGGAACTTTTGTCCAGGATTTGACCAAGCACCCTGTCGACACGTATGATGCTATCCAAGCCAAGCTCGACGAAGGTGAGGCGCCTTTTAACCCCCCTAATGACAGTTGAGAGAGCACGCTGAGCCGCCTGTAAGTGAAGCAGCACGCGAAGCGCTTAAAATCTGATCTGTTATTCCTTAGAAACAATACATCTTTATATTCTTTTCGGGAAAGGCGCGGGGCGACGTCGAAAAAAAGGTCTCATCTCTTTGGAAGCCTGCACGCAAGTGTATGCGCGAATAACAATTTTTGCACGAAGAGTCCGTTGTTGGACATACTCGGGCGCTACTTTCTAGTTCTGCACTCATACTGCCGCGATTGTATTGTATCAAACTCCGGCGGAGCCGGTTGGCCAGCTTTCGTGCAGCTTTACTTACTGGTCCGGCGCCGTGCTGCACCGCGGCAGCTGGACTAATCAAGGGTGACCGTGCATTAACCTAATACCAGCTCTCTCCCACACCGTCATTTCCTTTTTCTCCCGCATAAAACAGGAGTAGCTCTTCCCAGTTTCACTCACAAAAACAGGGTATCTGGCGGGCGAGCGACCCTCCCTCTGGTCCCCCACGTCTGTGCTCCGAGTGTGGTCAGGGACAAGCAACAGGACAGTCGGTGCAACACTGATGAACGCCACCTCTTCAAGAGCGCACACAGTCTTACAAATCGTGTACAACCAAGTAACTTTGGACGAAGGGACAAAAGAGCCTTTGAGCCAAAAGACCGCTGAGATCAGTCTTGTTGATTTGGCCGGCTCGGAGAGAGCCGGCTCGACAGGGGCCACTGGCGATCGGCTGAAAGAGGGCTGCGCAATCAACCAGTCGCTGTCTGCTCTCGGGAATGTCATCTCCGCTCTTGCGGACAAGGCAGCTGGCAAACTCAAGCCGGGCCAGGTATCCTGCGGATGCAGTGCCAGATGCTGCAGCTTGTCTCTGCCCTATCTGTGACGTAGATGGCCTCCGTAACCCGTGAGACCCAGATGCTCGTCTGCGTCTGGAATGCCGTAAGCTCTGAACCCACTGGGTATTTCGGTAGCATCACAAGTGCCTCTACTGCCCAAAGAGATGCTACCTCTCCTCGGCTGTCTCGCCACTCTCCGCTACGACGGGAAACTAAAATTCACTTTTTCTGGCCTTAGCCCACAGATACCCAAAGACGAATGCACAGTGGGAGTACATCAGCTTCAAAGCGACTGACAAACACCTGCTGCCTTGCGGTTCGGCAGCCATGGACGCACGTCCATGACATAGAAATGTTAGGCTGGTAATCATATCCGAGAAAGTGAGCCCGGAGGCATTAATGCCGTCCTCGTAGCCGCGGGTACCTCGTGTCGCCTTGCTCGCCTGTACGCAGGTCATTCCGTATCGTGACTCGGCCCTGACTCGTATTCTGCAGTCAGCTTTGGGAGGGAACAGCAAAACTTGCATGATTGCCGCTCTTTCTCCCGCGTCGGTGAACTTCGAGGAGACCCTCTCCACTCTACGTTATGCAGATCGAGTAAAGTCCATCAAAAATGAAGCTGTTATCAACGAAAATCCATTAGAAAGACTTATCCGCGAGCTGAAAGAGGAGAACGAAAGACTCAAAAAGGTAAGGTGCATGCCGTCGCTCCCAGCACAGTGGACAGCAGACGAGGGATCGCGATGCCTTCTCCCGGTAACAGTGCCAAGGTTTTCATGAACCTTGGAGAAATACATGATCGCGTGCTCTGGGACAAGCACCGTCATTTATGGTGACTCGTCGGTGTCGTCCTTAAAGGCAAATTCAGGGTGCAGTTTCGGCAGGGGAAAACAACCGGGCTGAACGTGGCCGAAAGGGCCTCAAACTTGCCCTGCAAGCCACGGAACTGTGTGCCCTATGTCCTACAGAGCTGGCGGGTGCATGGGATATGAGAGTTCTATGCGATAGCGCCTCGCTGATTATGTCTTGAACTGCCCAAGCAGGTTGTCGGGTCATTTCGGCTCGGAAACTCTGGTACAGGTGGACTGCAGGAGATGTTTTTCCCGTGTATGGCGCTCTTCCTGTTCCATCTCCTGGTCAGCATCTTCGTAAAGCTACCGTTCCTTGCTGCGTCCCCTCCGCAATGTAGTTTTTTAATGACTGCCTGTCTCCGGCGTTCTTGCAGGCGGCGGGGGGAGAGCTCCCGCTAGCTGCCGGCGGAGACGGGCCTAGTCAAGAAGAGATGGAGAAGATGAAACAGCAGTATGAGGAAGAGCTGGAGGCGAACCGCAGAGCTCTCGAAGAGATGTCAAAGAGCTGGCAACAGAAGCTTGCCGAAGCTCAAGCGAGAGATGCAGCTTCCGAGAAAGAACAGCATGAGGAAAACAGACCATGTTTGAAAAATCTGAATGAAGACCCGTTCTTGTCAGGGAAGATCATATTGAATTTACCAGCAGGGACGAGCAGTGTCGGCAAGGGCAGCAGCGATAAGAAGCCCACTTTCCAGATCGGCGGGCTGGGTGTGGCTGTGCATCACGCTACGCTTGTGTGCAAGGAGACTCGAGACGGAGATGATGATGACGACGTCACGTTCGAGGTGGTCATGAAAGTTACCGGCAAGACCTTGGTGAACGGCGAGCCAGTTGGAGAGGGCGAAGAGCGAGCACTGTCCCACAAAGACCGTATTCTATTTGGCCACGCGAACTTGTACGTCTACGTCGACCCAACCCACGACGACAAGGTTATGCCTTCATGGGAGGAAGCGATGAAGGAGGCAAACAAGCAGAGTTTGGACGAAGTTGGGGAGACAGGCATGCTTGATGCCCTCGCCAGTGCAAGGCTGCGAGAAATGGAGGCGAAAATGGAAGAGGAGCGCGAGAAGATGGAGCGCGAAAAACGGGAATGGGAGCGGAGGGTGCGGGACAACGAGGCCTTAATGGTGACAGCTGAGGGCTCCGAAGCGATCGAGCTCATGAAACAATTCGAAGAAGAAAAGCGCCAGCATGAACTCGAGCTCGAACAGAAGCAACGAGAGCTGGAAGAGAAGATGAAGAAGCTTGGAGAACAACAGGAAGAGGAGAAACGCAACCAAGAGGCGGAGCGCCGGGCGCGTGTCGTGTTGGAAGAGATCATGACTCGGGCCATCCTTCTAATTGAGGAGGCCAACTCGATAGCAGAGGAATTAGGCATTGGCATATTCTTCTCACCGAAGCTTACCATGAAGCACGACGGTCTCGATATTTCTCGGAAAGGCACGGCCAAAAACGTCATGCAGCAGACAGAAATCCAAATCCGGGTCGAGCGATTGGATTCCGATGTCGTAGAGACATGGAAGCTCGATCTGTTCGAGCGTAAAATATTCGAGATGCGAGAGCTTTATAGCCAGTACACATCGTCGCCGGAGGACTTCAAGCTTCCCGAGGGAACGCTAAACCCGTTTGCGGCGGACCCGGACTCCTACCAGGCAAGATCAAGACGCAGGAAACGGCTGTGCCGGGCTCTTGCCTAGAAGGCTGTTTCCTGCTCTCGCAAGACGTCCAGTACAATTGATACAGACTTAGCAAGGAAGCTACAATGAAGCCTAGAAGGTAGTCAGGTGCAAACACTGTGTACCACTTTGGTTGTAGGATTCCAGCAGGGAACAGTGGGTCACCACGCTTTGTAACCTGTGCACGAATATCTTACTTCCACTGGACATCTGAGAGGGCGACAGGCAACGCCGTGACGAGGCGGGACCCCTAGCGGCGGTCTTGCACCAGTGGCCGCGACAGAAAGAAGGGGGGGAAAGTTATCGGGCGTGGAGTGGGTCGCAGAGTTTGCGTGAGAACGGCAAAAAGAGAGCACGTATGCTTGTCCCTGGGGGATACCAAGACAGACAGCGGCTCCCGCCTTTGAAGACTCTCGCTAGTCAGATCGTTGCTCTATGTTAGCTGCCTGCTTACAGGTCCTGGGGCAGGCGTACTTGTACTTAGATGTCCTGTTCAACCTGCTGCCAGTCGAAAATGAGATGTTGCCAATCTTTGATGGCAAAGGGCAAAAACAAGGCACACTAAAGCTGTCGATTGATCTCGAGATCCTCGCCGACGTCAACGAAATGTGAGTAGGGTCGAGAGGCTTTTCCCGTCCAGGATCTCGCTTCGGACGAACGCAGGAAGACGACAAAGCTTCCATGGGTGGGGAAGCGAAGAGTAGCGGTGAATTCTGACTTCGCAAAGCCAGGGCAGTCTTCACCTTACAGCAACCGCTCGTGACAGTGCGAGCCTCTGGCGCTATAGCGCTCCACCACTTAAACGGCCCCCGCGAGATGAGGCGGAGAGTATACAAGGAAGTGTCTTGCTCCGCAGGTCGCTTGAGACAGTTTCAAGAAGCACCGGCTGATAGTTATTGAGTGGAAGAATGCATGACCTGAACATTCGCTAGATGACCGTTCAGCAGCATCTTCCTCCTGCACGGTGTCTGAATAGTTACATCCACGTCTTCCGCCCATATGAGAAGAGTAGCTGAGATCCTCGAGTGAAGCGTTCCAAGTAGGGTCGTGGTCGGAAGCCTCATGGTAGCAGTGACAGGGAGTGTTGATCTGTGTCACGTACTGGTAGCTGTACGGACCCCTGCTTTCTGCTGTCCAGGTATATAGGAGCGGTGCGTGTGCCCGCAGTTACTGTTTCAGAGTTGTCACCACGGAGAGAACGTAGCAGCCTGTTGGGCTAGTCTCAGATTCAAAGAACGCACTCGCCGCCTGTCTGCGGGCAGTTGGTGCACCGACTCGCAGCTGAAACTATGAAGTCTTCGAACGCTGTTTGCTCCGCCGGCGGTACTACAGGGTACAGAAAGGCGCTCAGATCACCGACCTGGACTACTACGACACGGTAGAAGAAATCAAGGGCAAAATGTTGAAGCTGACTGTGAAGGTGGACGGCGCCCAGGAGCTGCCCGAGAAGGCATGTCGGCGGCCGGAGGTAAGTTACAGGTGGATCGATGGCGTCTCGGAAGTCCGTTGCGCAACGGAAGACCTGTGCAATCGAAACCCAAGCTTCCAAAGCGTCAAGGAGTTCGAAATGATGATCACGGACGAGAATGTCGAATGGTTTCGAGGGGTTCTCGTGTTCGAGGTTGCTGGCATGACTGTCACAAGACAACAGAAGGAACAGGCAGCATCAGGGAGCAGTGCGCCTCCAGCAGCGGCGGCTAAGCTGAAAGAGAAAGAAGCACTACTAGCAGAAATCGAGAAGAAACTGCAGGCTCAGGGGAAAACTCTGGAGGAGTTCCTTGCAGGCAGCGACTGATGCAGCGATTGTATCCTTATTTTTTTCCTGTTCCGCGTTCAATCTGAGAACACCCTTGTCAACTCTTGTCACAACGTGATCGACCGCTAAATCCCCCCGGTGGTGCGGCCCCAACGTGAAAACGTGGCCATTCCAAAAGACTGCTTGGCCACTGTAATATTTTTGTGGCCCCTTGCTACCCTTCCTATCTTTCCTCGACAAGAACTCTCCGCCCGTCATCGCAGGCTAAAGCGGTGCAGGTCGCCGAGTGGAGAAGCTGTGACCACGAGCGCTGGTTTTCTTTTGCTTTGACTTCGCTTCATCTACAAACCTCCAGGCAAAGAATAATATTTTGTTCAGCCACTGGTTCACCGTCAACTACCTTGTTTGGGCATTAGGTGATGTGGCTAGATCATCAACACAAACCAACGATAGAACGAGGGGATGGTACCTCAGCTCGTTTGTCGCTAAAGCATCAGGGTGCCGGTGCAGGAATGAGCAGGCCGGACTCCTCCTCACTATCGACTACTGTGTCCGGCCTTCCCGTGGCCTCTAATCTCAGTGTACACCTGCTCGCGGGGCGACACGACGGCAAGCTGCGCAGCTCCGGCTATCTGAATCTGTAAAAAACACTCGAAGTCAGACCGCAGCACGGGTTGGGCAGACGATCTGCACCAGAGCCTTCAGGACTTCCGTGTCACCTGTATTTCGTAGTGGACTTGCGCAGTGGGAGTAACTCCTCAGAGAGCCTCTTACAGAGTTGTTTTATAAGTGTCTCCCCATTATTACAGCAAAAGCAGAGACAACGTCCGTCCGACAGACGGTGTCATATGCTGTCAGCGTGACAGCGTCCCCGTCTTCCTTGGGCCACACCGGACTTCAGCCACTCTAACTTTCAACTCAGGCAAACGCACCGGCATAGGACATTTCAGTTCAGCCTTCTGCTAACCTGTGCTAGCTGGCGACAGCATTTCAACACTGAACGGAGAAATAAAAAAAACGCCCTGCCGATACTGAAAATAAAAGAGACGGCTCCTTAGGCGGGCTGGCCCGGCTGGAAGTCGGAAACGAAGGAAGGCAGTCAAAGTTGAACCTCCCAGCTGGCGGCCGCGCTCGCGTTTCGCTGCGGCTCCAGCTGCTCACTAAAAAACCCGACCAATGCCAGTAGGCACAGTTTAGCCACACAATCTCCTCATGCACCCCCTGTGAGTATATGGCACTCCTACGAGCGGTTAATCATCGGTTAAGAGCACCACTGTTCATGTCAATGGCACGCAAAGCGCAAGTCGCGTACTTGCAAAACTCTCTGTCTGTCCCAACAGAAGGACGAGCCAGGCTTTGTGCGCACCGGTGCACGAAGGTACCTCCCACCGCTATTCTACGAGGCAAACCGGAGAAACGGGCAGCAGACGCACTGTGGTATCCCCCTGCGCACATTTCTTGCTCGCACTTTTTTTTTGCAATCGGGGTGGTCGCCCCAGTTGCTCGGGAAGCCACTCACGTTGAGAGGCTCCGGACGTTGCGAGAACAACGAGGGCTGAAAAGACTGTGGTGCAACGCGGTTAAGACGCCAGGTGTTCGGAAGTCAGAAGGCGGACGTCTCCTTTCTAGAGATAGGAGCTCGATCCGTAGGTGTTGCCCATCGCCATGGTGCGTTGCACCAGCACGTTCGCCCTCTGCTGAATTACTGTCGACCAGCGGTTGTCTTCAAGAAACTCGTCCAGCTCCTCGCACGTCAGTACAGGAACCAGATATTTGCGGCTGACCTCTTTTATAAGATTGCGGGTCACACTCCCCTTACGGTAGTCCTGGCTTGTAACGACAATGGCCGCCACGTCACGCCTACAGAAGTTGCATCACGTTTCTCGACACCAAAAAAAACTGAACACATCTGCGCGTGCTGGCACGGAGCGCCACGTTGAGGGGAAGCGTGCACACGCATGGCAATCCGGGGTCACACGCCTTAAGGGATGCCTTACTCTCTTTGGAAAGAGCACTCTAGTACAGTCACGGGTCTAGGTGTTTGTTGAATATCGAGGCAGTCCCGCTTCGACGTACGCTCGCCTGCGGCCCTCTACAGCTCCTTCCAACAGCTGCAAAACTCATCCGTCAGCTGCTTACATGTCTACACTAGGGCACCTCCGATCAACTGCTGTGTCTACATTAGATCCAATGGATGACTACTGCGACCGCCAAGAATCTCTGCTATACGTGCACAACGGAACTCACGAGCAGACAAAATTCCGTTATATCCCCATTCATCCGCACTTGGACGGAAAGAACGAGAAACTACAGTGTCTCTACGCAGGCAAAAACTCGTCGTGACGATCGTACTTCGTGTCAGAGAAGCGTACGTTAGAAGGAAAATTCTCAGCAGCCCGCTGGGGTGCCAAAAGAGCAACCACAGGGCGCAGACATCTTCCGCTTACGTCAAGTCCAGCATGCCGTGGATTAATAACTCCGAATATCTCGAGTCACCTGTCACTGTTGCGTGATTCCGGCGGCCAGTCGCGACTGCCTGAGCAGGAAACAGCGAACGTATGGAGGTGGGAGATTTTTTTTAGCGAGGTGCGCCCCGAGGGGCTGCAGAAAAGACCAGCCCGGCTGGGGCTCCGGTGGCAGCCCAACGCCGTACGGACCTCATGGCTTTGTTGGTAGGAAAGCGCAACCAAATGTCGATCCTCGACAACTGACTGGCAGGCTGGCCAGACAGCACATGTGATGACAGACCAGGGGTCAGGAGCAAGTGCAGTCATACAGGTGAAGCCGGACGTGACCGGACTGACACATCAATCCAAGACGGCCACTCGAACCAAGGAGTAGTCAGCGGAAAACGTAGTCTTAGCTCCAGGCAGCCTTCGACTTCAGATCCTCGGAAACTCTACAGTTACAGGACTGGGATACATTCTTGGCGTCGACCATCTATACGAGAAAAGCACGCTCGCCAGCTCTGCATATGTTATGAGGCTGTAAGACCCTGAGCTGTACTTCATAAGTTCCCGCGCTACTTGGTGTGTGCAACCATCCTTCACAATGCTTGGCTCGACGTCCGCTCCCACTGTGAATCTACGTGCCCGGGCAAGATGTGTGAGAGCTTGGTACCGGGTCCTGGGGACTACGTACGCTAACTGTGCAAAGCGGAGGCTAGCTATAAAGAAAACTACAAGGGCATTTGCGTTGTAATATACACAACGAGAATCACTAGTCTTGCCCTAGGAGTATGCTTCTTGAAGAGTTAGCCGGTGCAGGCGTATCTTACATGCAATCGTGAAATTTCATGAAAGGACAGAGTCTCGACAACGTGAAGCAAATTGTTCATCGTCCCGACTTTTCTTGTATTAGAGCCAAGGTTTTCTTTGCTCGTTGCCACTGTAACTCGGGTCCTGCGCAAGACACAGACTAGCAGAAACCTGCACGGGTTGGAGTGGCTCTGGCCTTGGCATCGGCAGACAGACCTGATGAGTTGCACACGTGTGAAGCTAGACCGGCGCCCGCCTAAATAGAGAAGACGATCTGTGCCTGTACTTTCGGATCTTCCACGGGCTGCGATCTGGTTGAGAAGTCCAATGTCAGCACGAAATCCCAGCAGTCACTATCAGCGGCTAGAACTTGCCTCCCTCACTCAAAACGCAGGCCGAAGGAAACGCTCGGTCAAGCGTAAGAGACGTCGGCGATGAAGCCCTGTATGGGCTCGGAGAAAAACAACCGTTCCTAGTTTTCCGCGGTATCGAGAAGCGAGGATTACTAAAGGACATTTACCGTATCACCAAATGGCAGGGCACAAAAGCTATGACCGACGTCGAACGACCTACCGCATATGGTCCTTGAGGAGCAGGTAAGCACTTCCAAAGGCAGCAACTCTCGTGTCGCTGAAAGGGTTACACACCATGTTCAGGACTCCGTACTTCGGCCGGTGTTCGGGAAGCACAGAAGGATGATCGTATATGCCATTGAACAGGACGCGCTCCCACTCGCGGCGCGCTTCCAGGTAGGACTCGCCTTTACCTGGAATTTCGAATACAGATCTGACGCACAAGGAGAACTGGCAACAACACCTCAAGGATGAGGTCATGAGCGCGACAGCGTGCAGGGGGTGATAGGGAGGCACGCGTGAATAGCAGCAGCCGGCCGATGCCCGCGGGCCAGCCCGGAACGGATAACCGTTTGTCTGTGGGTTATAAGCCTGTTCGCCAGGTTCCCTTCCGCTAAGACTGCAAGAAAATGCCCCAGCCATCGACCGCAGGGTGCTTCCCCGTATGCGCGCAGGCGTTACCCGGGTTCACGAGGAGTATTCGACTGCTGCGCCATACGCGCGGCACATTTCACTGCAGTAGGGTTGTGTGTCTCCTGTCGCGGGTTTAGACACGACTGCTTATGGCGCTGTGAGATGCATGCGCCCCTGGCCTCAACTGCCGCTGGCTTCCTTATTCCAGGCGAGCGTAAGTGTGACGAGGGGGCGTTCCAAAAAGAGAGCAGCTACACTCACGACCAAAAGCACTCGGATATGTGAGCGTCTACCTGCGGCATCTTCCTTCTCTGTTGGCCGCTTCCACACCCGCTAGCAAGAACGAATGGGGGAGATCAGCAACTTGCATCTGAACTCAGAAGACGCACGGAACACTGTCCGGCTTAGTTTCTGCAAAACGACAGCGGGTACTTTTACTTCGTCCTGGAGTTGCATAAGGTCACGTGTATCCGACTTCGGCTCACCTGTAGTACTTGTCGTTCAGCAAATGTGGAAATAGGTTTTTCACCTGTACCCGGACAGTAAGTGGCACTTTGCAAAGGAGGTAGTGTTCGATGGAGCTAATGTCTTTCGGGCCAACCCCGAACCCCCGCCACGTAAGCCTAAGTCTTTCCTTGGCTTCTGCACTCTCCCGCTCTGCCATCTCACTGACGTATCTCATGACTTCAAGCTGCTTAGGAGTCAGCTGGCGGAGTTGTTCCACATCATGTCGACCCGCACAGCTCTCAGCTAGTCGCTGTAGTGCGCCTGGCAGCGTTTCGAAAAAACAAACGCTTTCCTCTGTCTCCGTCTCGGAGACCTCCGAGAACGAAGTCTGCCGAGACTTTCGGCCCTGTGTCTTTTCGCTCGAGGAGCCCCTGGAGTTGAGACTCCGACTACTCTTCAGGGAGTTGCTGGAAAGAGTTGTTGTTGCTGACAAATCTGTTCTACCCGATGCATGGAAAATATCTCGGGTTTGGGCGAACACAGAAGTTCGATCACATGTGCTAGACATCCTGGAGGAAAGGGTTTCCGAAGTTGACGTCAAAGTACTGCTCAGCGTTCTGTCCTTCCGTTGCTTCTGAAAAGTTTTTCTCTCCAGTGTGCCAACAGAAGAGAACGTGGCAGAAAAAGCCAATGATTTTGACGCCATGTCGAGCTACAAACCACAAGCGAGTAACAGCATCGATGTGAGTTGAGTGACACTGGGGAAATTTCGAGTACGAAAAGGGAAACCAAGCAGTCAAGTTGTGTCCCCTTAAACGAGGAAGTAATGTGATACATACACGAACGAGGTCGTGGCACGGTATATTTACAGAGGAGCATCAGCAGTTCCAGAGACAGGCCTGCAGCACATAGGGGGAACTGAAGTGAGGGCTCAATCCTTTGCTTCTTCTCAGAGATGAGTCCAGGAAAGCTTTGAAGTACCTCCCGGCACTTCTCCAGCAAGGAGCTCCACAAGGACACAGTCGTACACTCGAGAAACCTGTAACGTGGCTGATGAAAGAACGTGAAGAGAGGTCCCGCTTGACAACGCCATCATAATCTGACCAGGAGAACTGATAGAAAAGAACACAGCGTCGTTAGCCAGGGAACGGTTCTGGGGCATTGAAGTTGGTCCACCTCTACCTGTCAGTGCATGCTCTCGTCAGAATCTGACAACACCAGGGGAAGCAATAATGTGCCTTTCATGGGTGAAACTTACAACACATTACTGGAGTGCGCTTCCCTTGTCTCCCGTTTGCAGTGCTATTCTCGGTCATCCATGAGGGCCACACACTATCGTGGCTATTCCGTTTCTGTAGAGAGCCAGCGTCAGGCCATCACGTAAGTAGTCTCGAACAGCCAGCCAAAAGGTTCAGCCGGGCTCACCGACGACTTGCTAGTTCAGGTTGACTTCTGAAGTCTAATTCAGATGAAAATACACGGCGTCAGCGGGAGATGCGGCACACCTCTTAGCGTTCAACACTTCTTTGTTTTTCCTGAAAACCTAGAGACAGCCGTTGGAGAGAACTCAGTAGTTCTGCTACGGCGCCTCACTCGTGTGCGAAGAATGCCATACCAGACCTTCTCGCGGTGAACGGACCTAAACAAATCCCAGGGGGGCCCGCATCGTCACTTGAAGGTCCCTGCTTCTTCGACGAAGCTGCTTGGTCTACCCCGTCTCGATACGACTATTTGCGACAACCCCCGGGGCTGCGAGTGCAACACAACAACATTCCATGTAGGGAATAGACAGCCCACTTTCCCCCACGCCTGCGTCTTCTCATGAGTGACGTCACACAGACTGGAGAATTTAGACTGCCGAGAAAGTTGGGCGAAGCGATACGCCTGGATCTGTGACCCAGTAGCACACAGGGAGTGACCTATAGGCTGGACTCTGCAGCTCAAAAGCACTGCAGATCGGCAGACACACTGGGCCCTAGGCCTAATGATTGGGGGTGGTCATGTCTGATAGACAGAACTGAGTAAAGCGCGGAAAGGCCATATGCTCGTTCAGTTTACATCAGCTTCGAGACCTCGTGTCTGTGGCGTTGTAAACGTTTCTTTGGCCGACGTGTCTGTCGTGCTTCGTTTCTTGATTGTCCACTGAAGCATCACATGAATCCTCTCTACTTCTGATTGGCTCTACTAACCCTGCACTATTAGCAGCTTGATTACCGTCCACCCATCCTCCGTAGTTCTGCTTTGGACAGAGAAGCACGGTTCAAGCTCACCGCAGAATTGGAGACCCGGTGAAGATACCAAGAGTGAAACCACTGGGGGTCCCCCGCGAATCTGAAA
>NW_027157109.1:0-1591 GCF_002600585.1 Cystoisospora suis | reverse complement strand
GATCGACTTCGATTATCATCTCGAACCCCAAACGTCACCGCTTAGTACGGAGCGACTCTGCTACTGAATTCAGAAGTGGGAAAGATCCGACTTGCGTTGCTCCTGTCCCCCTATACTGGAGACGCGTTCTCCTCCTAGTGAACGGCATCCCCCTGTTTCGAGACAGAAGGCTGAAGCAATTGCGCCGCCTGCTTTTTGTTCCTGGAGTGAAAAAGCTCGTAGGCTGTATTACACAACAGCTTCACTTCTTTTTCCTTGTCGAGCTGTTTTCTTCAACAGCCCCTCCAACAACGAATCACCCTTCCGTCTCATTCACTCTGTTCTGACATCGTAGCAATCCAGCTCCCATGTGAGCACAAACCAGCCTTCGCACTCGACCGCTCTGCTCTTCCATACAAGCAATCCAGTGTGCGCGTGAACATGCTTGTCAGTGTGCCCGCCAGACTGTCCGGCAACCGGGCGGCGAACCTGCTGTGCCCACACCATGAAGCGTCTTCCGGTTGCACAGAAACCGGCGACAGCTTACTGCAGACTGCTACCGCTACCACAGTTTCGAGCCAACAGAACCCCAAGTGTGGCATTAGACCCGCCAGAGCAAAAGAATGCATGCCCATGTGCGTTGTGAGGCGCAGAATCTTTCGCTTCTGCGTCTCACAACGATGAAGAAATGGGTGTGTCAACTGGCACGCGTGAGCCTAAACGGACTACCGCAACGTCACTTTCCTGTGAGTAAAGAGTCATTCTTCACATATAATGATTCCCGAAGACAGTGTGCGAGTTTTCCGGCTGTTTAATCCTCTTCCGCCTAGGAGAGAAGAAGCATTTTTTGAAACACACTCGCTTCAAAAGAAAGAACAACTCTCAGTTTCGGTCACCTCCCCGTTCTCATATCAATCGATGAGAAAGAACATACTTCCCTTTTTACACATATCTTTTCGTCAATTCCCTTCTCTCACTGACGTCATGGACAGTCATACCCTCCGTAAAGAACATACAAATCTTGCGCCTTCCCCAGCTCACATACTCCTACATATATATATATACATATTCATAGATGCATACCATTCCTATNNGCGCCTTCCCCAGCTCACATACTTCACATCCTCATTCTGGCATCTTCCCTCGCACTCCAGATTCTCCACATACCGTCACGGAAGCATAAGAACAACCCTGCCCCGCATGCTATTCTCCCAAACCCTTAGCCCCCTGCCTTCACCATCATAAAACCCTCCAGTCAAAAGCGTAGTACGCTGCTGTCTGGATAGGATGCGACCCCTACTGAACAACTCCAGTAGAAAACAAGAAACCGTTTTGTTTCTATGCAATCAGTCGTCCTAAAAAAGTAGCTAGGGGATTGTTGGGAGCACACCTACTAGACGCCGCTAATCAAAGGATACTCGTGACAGTTTACTGTCGAACATCGGCGAGAATGATCAGCGGCCAAGAGAGATGAAAACTTGGATTAAAGCTTTCTTTCCCAAAATACAAGCTAAAAAAGCCGAGACAGGATGTTTGAGGAAAGGAAAGACGTAGGATCATTTGACGTGATTGTGATGAACCCATCCTTCACAGAAAGAAAAGCATCACCATC
>NW_027157108.1:10312-10490 GCF_002600585.1 Cystoisospora suis | reverse complement strand
AGCCTAAGGCGATCGAAAGAAAGAAAGGGTGGACTCACAAAGCGATAGAAAGATAGAATGAAAAGAAGAGAGAGAAGTAAAAGAGCTTGTAGAGTCTTTACTAGGAATACAACGGCAACGAAATCCGAGATTTCTCGTGTTTCTCTGCGCGACAATGCAATCTCCGAAACGTCTTTCT
>NW_027157108.1:0-10161 GCF_002600585.1 Cystoisospora suis | reverse complement strand
GCGGAAGAGAAGGGAGAAAAGAAAGATAAGAGACAAGAAGACACGCACAAGAAAGAAGAAACGGAAAGACCCTAGGAAAAAAGGAAAGAAAGAAGGGGAAAGGAGAAAAAGGATATACGCGAGAAAAGAGAAGAAGGATACTTTCTTCATACACACAGCGCAGTCAATTCATTCTTCCGTTCTTCTAGGAAAGAAGAAAGAAAGAAAGAAAGAGGGAAGGAAAGAGAGAAAGTACGTTAGATAAAAATACAAGATACACCAATAAGTAGATGTATGTGTAGAAATTTCGTGATCTGTTTCGCAGGGGAAGAAGGCGAAGAAGAAATGCCGCCGTCTTCAACCTCTCTTTCTTTCGCGGCTGCATGGGCAGAAGATCACAAGAATCTCTCCCTTTCTCTTCTCGCTTTCTTGCTTCCTCTTTTCTTCTTCCTCTCTGAAGGAAACGGCGGGAAAAAGAACAAGAAGAAGGAAAGATCTCCGTCTTTCTCTCAGGGGATGTGTTTCTCTTGACTCCGAAACAAGACTTTCTTTTTCTTCTTTCTTTTCGCTCCAAGAGCATCGTTTCGGGAAACCTCTTCTTCTTATTCGAGAAGATAAAGAAAAAGAAAGCAAGCGGAGGGTGCGCGGGGTGTTTAGAAGAAGAAGAATTTGCTGTTGTTCTTCTTCTCCTATGAAAGGAGCTGCTTTTCTCAGGGTAGGGTGGGTAGGGGGAGTCTCCGAATATAAGCCGGAGCCCATGCACTCCGGGTTGGAGTCGCTAGGTGGATGAAATACAGCTGTGTGAAGGAAAGATAGAAAAAGAGAAGAAGGATATGCTTTGGATTAAACCGATCTTTTTCTTCTTTTCCTTTCATTCTTTTCTTTCTTGTTGGTCTGTCCCTGTAGAACCTTCTGTAGGGAAGAAGAGGTGAGAGAAGCGTAGAGTCTGCGTTTTTCCTTCCTCCTAGACACACATGTCTACCCGCCTACTACTAGCCATAGTAACCCTTCTTGTAACGTCTCCTCTTCATCTCTGGATACCTAAATACCATCTGTCTATCATGAATCTAGCTTTAGTCCACCTAGCTCTGTTCAAAGATATCTTCCATGTATTCATCTGTCTCTGTCTCTACCTCTCCCGTATCTCTACTGCGACACGATCGATACGACATCAGTCTAATACACACATACGCCGAGGTCTATCTCCATATATCGATCTATCACTCCCTCTCTCGATTCAATACATATATACCATGTGTATTTATATGGGTAGCTCGTATCAATGTATATACATGTGTATTTATATAAATAGCTGAGATTCTTGAGAAAAGAGAAAGTGGTCTTTGTCGACTGGAAGGGTCGTTTCTAGACTACCAGATAGCGGAAAGAGGGCATCCCTTCATCGAGATCTTCATGCTTTACTTTCATACAGACTGACGTACATATTTATACATATTCATACATGCAGATACATACACATATTCATCTATACATACATATACACACATAGAAAACGTATAGACATGTGTATACATCCACCCCTCCTCTCTATGTACAACGCTTTCTCACACACATACCAGTCGGTGTACCTATCCCCCATCTGTGGATCTATATATCTTTCTGTATATAGGAAGACATCTCTCTATAGATATAACATGGAGTGTTGGAGAGATGCTTCTTTTTCTTTTCATCTAATTCGTTGAGAAGACTTTCTTTTTCTTCTTCTGTCTTCTTGACTAGATCTCCACCCTGCAGCTACTGCAAGTGTCTTCTTGCTTTAGACAGCTTAGGACTCCGCATCATCAGGTTGATAGGCAGGTAGGTAGAGAGATGAAAGATAGATAATAGGGCAGAGACAGATATATTGAAAATAGATAGATAGATTCAAGATAGATAGCTCTTTAGAAACATTCCTGTGTAGAGACTATTGATGGGGGGGGACAAGGGTGCAGATGAATGCATAGGGACTGGTATGTATTGATGTGCCTTGAAGTATAGAAAAGACAGAGAACACATACACACATATATCCTAACCAAGCCATCCCTATGTATCTTGATTCGATCGGCTATTAGCTGCCCTAATTACTCCCATGTATCAATGAAGATACCGACGTCTTCTAGTGAAAAAGAAGAAGATAGTGCTAGGCGAGGCGAGAGGAGAAGAAGGACAAGGGAAAAGAGCTTAAAGAGGTGTCTCTACAGTCATCGTCGCCTCTACTAGTGTATAAGAGTATAGATATATGTATAGATAGAAATATAGATAGGTATACATCTATATAGAGACCTCCTACTTAGGTAGAAAGACTTCTATTGATATACCTGTGGAAAGATCCACATTCTAGCCTTTCTCAAGCATTTCTTTGTCGGGGGGTGTGGGGAAGCGCGGGGCTTAGAGTTGAGACAGAAACTCTTCTTCAATGACACTTTTCCTCTTAAGAAGAAGATAAAGAAAAAGAAGCAAGAAATGTACAGTATTCGAACTTCTCTTTCTCCACACCTCCTCCATAGAAAGGTATGTGCTAGCTTCGTCGTAGAGAAAGAGGACTTTTCTATCGAGAAAACACAAGGAGATCACACGACTCTCCCCTTCCTTTTTTTCTCTCTTTCCTTCTTTCTTTCCTTCTTTCTTGCTCTCCTTCTTCTTCCTTTTTCTCTTGCCTTCTTTCTTTCGTGACTGTTCCTCTTGCTTGGCCTTTCTCCTTGTTCCTCGTCGTCTCTTGGAGACTTTTCTATTCTTTTTCTTCGTGTTTCACACAAGAAAGAAAGACAGAATTCTTTGGAGTGAAGGAGCCACTCTCTGATGATGCATGCATGCATTAGGGCATGCATGCATGCAAAGAAGAGGAATGATAAAGAGAAGGAAGAATAATGACAGAACCCAACGCGCGCGGAATGAATCGACGTTCAAGGTAGTCAAGCGTGGCGACAAATGTTCGCCTTATAGAAAAAGAAACAAAGAAAGCAAGAGAAAGAAAGCAAGAGAAAGAAAGAACGCAAGAGATAGAAAGAATGAGAGAAAGAGAGAGGGAGAGAGACAGTAGTAGTAGTAGTGTGTTCGTGTCCCCTCATGAGAAATCGATGCTACAGTGGCTGTACATACACCTGAACTTTTCTTCCTTGCTTTTTTCTTTCCCCCCTCTTCGTTCCAAACAGTCATTTCTCTACATAGTCTCCTTTTCCTCCTTCTTATTCTTCTTCCTCTTCACATTCTCCGTTATCGTTAGAAAAACCCTTCTTCCGGAACTTGCTTTTCTTTCTACAGACCGAAGAAGCTTCCTTGCCTCTTCTTCTTCTTCTGTATATACACCTTCATTGTTTCTTCGTCTGTATATACATATACCTATATACATCTACATACAAGTATGCATGGAGGCCTGTATTGTAGATCTCTATGGATTTCATTTGGACCTTCCCTCCTTCGTCATAAAGGCATTGTCTTTCCTTTTCTTCTCTTTCTCTCATTCTCTAAGGAATCTCCCAGAGCCGCTGCTTCCCCAGAATAACTTCCCTGAAGAAGAAAGAGGAGAAAGGAGGAGAAGAAGAAGAAGGAGAAGAAGGACTTCTTCCTTTTTTCCATTGTGTTTCTCTAACAGAAGGATAGACAGGTCTTTCTTACATTTCTGAGAGAGAGGACCGTATCCACTTACGTCTGCTCTACCTTTCTTTCTCTCTCTTCAAGACACCCGATACAAAGAGATAGATAGATGATAGGAGAGAGATACCCCGGTAGATACGTATTCGCTTCTTTCTTCTTCTCCTTGTCTTTCTCTTTTTTTCTTTCCTGGCCTGCTTGCTTCCTTGTTCTTTCTGTTTCGAATCGCAGCCATGGAGAGTCGGCTTCAGCGAGAAGAGACAATCGATACTACTACTACTTCAACGTCGATGGTAGGGGCGAAAGAGGAGACAAAGATGAAGAAAAAGAAGAAGTTTACGCATCCGAATGACATCTGTCCGGTCTCTTCTCGTCTCTCTACTTCTTCATGTTCTCTCCCTTCTTTTCCTTGTGTGCCCTTCGTAGTCCACCCTCATAAACCTGTACTTCTCTGGTGTATATACAGCTCACTCTATGCATATGACTATCGACACCATCGATGGATTCTCCAAGGAACCTCTCTCTCCTCTTCGTCTTCTATCTCTTCTTCTTCTACCTCGAGAGAGTGGCACTGCGAGGAGAAAGAAG
Source organism: Cystoisospora suis (assembly GCF_002600585.1). Lineage (NCBI taxonomy): Eukaryota > Apicomplexa > Conoidasida > Eucoccidiorida > Sarcocystidae > Cystoisospora > Cystoisospora suis. The sequence goes on along the minus strand of NW_027157108.1, from coordinate 6,002 downwards.
AAGTTAGAAAAGATAAAAAGACTAGTAAAGCTTCTCTCATGAATGAAATTCTTCCTTATCCTATCACTTCTATTGACTGTATCTGTCTCTCCTGTGGTACGACAAGCGCGAACCTCCGACACTTCTCCTCTTCTTCTTCTTGTCCTTCCTCTTCTTCTTCTTGTCCTTCTCCGTCTTCTGTATCCCAAGCAGATGAGGAGGCGATGAAAGAGAAGAAAGAAAGTGACAAAGAGAAACCAATTCTATGGGTGACTGCGGGAGAAGATAAGTATGTACGTTTTCTCTCAGATGAAAAATTCGAGATTCTGCAAGAACGACAGCAAAGAAAGAAACCTACCGCAGCTCTCTTAATGCTCTCGTCTTCTTCTTCTTCCTCTTCTTCAGTTTCAACGCCCGATAAGAATAAGGAGATGGAGAGAGGTGGAGAAGAGAAGGAGATTCTTCATTGTGAGGAGAAGATGATAGAGGAGGAGAGAAGGTTCAAGACGTTCCATGAAGAGGAAGAGGAGAGAGAGAGGAAGAAGAAGAAGGAGAATTTAGAGAGGGTCTCTTTGTTACTTGCAGATAAATTTGGGGACATCTATAAGATCTCCGATGCCTCGAAGATGAAAGGAACGCAGGAGTTCTCCGGAGATAAACTGACGAGACACATGCAGAAAATCTCATCTGTCTTGGGTGTACGTACACGTGCTTATACAAGGGGAGAGAGAGGAGGAGAAGAAGAAGGAGACAAAGAAACAGAAGATCAGAATGAAGGAAAGAATAGACTACTCACTGGAAAAGACAAAGAAGAAGAAGAAAAGATGAAGAAACATGAAGATGAAAGAGAGGAAAAAGATGAGGAAGAAGAAGATGAAGATATCCCTATCATATCTCATCTCACGACCGTGACAGTCTTACGAATGTTCAGGTGTACATACACCCGTTCTGATCAGGGCACTTCAACTCCTGAAAAGCGTCACATGAAGCTACTATCGACTCGCAGCACCCCTTCCTCTTCTTCTTCTTCGTCCTCTAGCTGTTCCTCTTCTTCGCTTCCTCTCGAAAAAAGCGAAGTAACGACGAAAGAACCTTCTTCTTCTTCTCCTTCTTCTTCTTCCTGTTGCCGTTGTGCAGGAGCGAGAGAAGAAGAAGAAGACTTTGTTATCTTCAGTGCCGATCGCGATGAGAAGATTCGTGCGAGTCTTCTTTCACGTCCCTGGGAAATTCAAAGTTTCTTTCTAGGCCATTCAGACTTTATCACCGATGTTCTTCTTCTTAGAGACAGCCGTCAATGCAATCGAGTCTCTTCTTCTTCTTCACTATCGACGATCCAAGATCTCTCTAAGCGAGACATCGATGGTCCCAACAAGAAGATGAAGAAGAAAGAAGAAGAAAGAAAGGATCACGACGCTGAAAAGGTAGACGGGATAAGAAGAGAAGAAAGATCAGAAGGAGAGAAGAAAGATAGAGAAGACCATGCATTAAAGAATCTGATCGCTGTCTCTTCTTCAGCCGATGGAAGTATACAAATCTGGAGAGTCGAAGACGGGCAACTCGTAAAGGGCGGAGAAGAACACAACGAAGAAGAGGAGAAGAAGAACGAAGAGGAAGAAGAAAAAGAAAAAGAAGACCCTGAGGAGAAGAAGAAGAATAGACGTAGGTGGGGTTGTATACCTCTTGAACTTGACTCTCTGTTTGCAGAAAAGAAGACACGTGAATTCATTGAAGAGAATTATCTTCTTCATTCTCTCTCGAAAGAAGGATCGACTTCTCAGGAACCTTTTAGACGTCTTCTTCTCCCTCATCATCTCTTCTACGAAAGTACACATCGCATTCTTCTCACTCTCTGTCTATCTCTAAAAGGTCTACTTCTCTTTCACCTGCAGTATCACCCTTCTTCTTCTTCCTCTTCTTCTTCTTCAGTGGTGTGCGTGGAGAGGACGTCTTTTCTTCCTCTGTCTGATGTGCCTTCGTCTCTTCTTCTTCTCTACTTTTCTCTCGAAGAGATACGTACCTTTCCTTGTCTCCAGGGCATCTATGAATCGCTTCTTTCTTTCGTTCATTCCTCTTCTTTCTCTTCTTCAAGTGACGTAAAGGGTGAGAATCTAAACACCCCATCAGATCTTTCGATGAATGAAGAGAGAAGAAAACGAAACAAAGAAGAAGAGATTCAGAGAGGAGACAGAGATGTGAGAGAAGAAGAGGACGAAGAAAAGGAGGAGATGTGTAGAAAGGTGGAGCGAAATAGAAGAGAAGATGAACGAGAAGAAGAGAGAAGAAAAGATGATCTCTTTCATGATCTACAGATTCCCTTCATTCTATGGATAGATTCACGGGGAAGTCTTCGGCCTCCTGTTTGTCTTTGGTACCCCTTTCTTCTCTTTCTTCAAGAAAGACAAAAGAAGAGAAGAGAAGAACAAGAAGAAGGAGAAGGAGGGAATTCAATGGACGCCTCACAAGAAGACTCTCTGTTTTCTGAAATTTTGCCGAGTGTATGTACAGCTGAAGATCAATTCTTGTCTTCTATACACCGAAGTCGTAAGTCACCTACTTACTCGAAAACACCCCTTTCTTTCTTTCTTTGTCACTCTTTCTTTCTTCCTTTGTTCTTTATCTGTCTATCTATCGATCGACCCTATCTTTCTTTCTTCCTTTCTTTTCTCTTTTCTTCAGCTCTATGTTCCTACGTGAGGGAGGTAGAGACTTCGGACTGAGTGATGTACGTTAAGAATAAGAAGAAGAAGATTCATACACTAGTCTAGGAGGCAAAGTGAATTTTCTCTCTCGCCCGCCCTCTTACTTCTCTCTCTATCGTCTCTCTCGCCATCTTTCTTTCTACTTCTACTTCGTCTCCAGATCTAAATATTTTTCACATACATATCTATCTATATAAATATATGTATGACTCGAGGTATCAATCATTCATACCTGTAGCCTATACATATACGAATAGATAGGTAGATGTAGATATACATAGACATGAATGGATATGTGTATTTATATGCTTGGTCTACATTTCGGATGTATGTTTGTATTCTTTCATATCTTTGTATACATGTATCAAAAGTCGATTAAAGATCGATGAAAGTCTGTCTGTCTGTCTGTATATCTCTCTTTTTTCTCTCTTCTGTCTCCATAAGATCTATATTCACATGTGTTTCTTTGGCGGTATGCCTTCATGTGAATGGATTACGAAGAGGAACACATGTAAAAGAGTAGACTTCTCTTCGTTCCTTCCTTGTTCTATCCCTCTCTCGACTACCTCCTATTCTCTATCTCCAAGAGATTTCCTTTCTTTCTTTCATTCTTTCTTTTCTTTTTTCTTCTTTCTCTGTCTGTCCTCATGTTGGGCTAATGGATATGAACGACAGGCGCTGCGGATGGGAATGAAGCAAATCATACGTATAGCACTAGTAGTAGTAGTAGGAGTAGTAGTAGTAGCACTACTACCAGTACTACTAGTAGTACAAGCAGACGAAGAAGAAGAGAAGGAGAAGAAGAGATCTATGAGCGGCCTTATTATGTGAGCTATTGGAAGTCTACGCGGTATTCTCCCTCGGCCCTCCTCACCTCAGAAGAGAGAAGAGCCAAAAGACTTCGGCATCGACATCTTAATCTTCATTCTCTCAATACCGACAATCCTCGTAATACTACTACTACTACTTTGCCTACTACTACTACTATGCAAGGGCAGGGCGAGGAAGAAGAAGAAGAAAAAGAGTAGGATGAAGAAGAAGAGAGAGACGAAGGAGAAGGAGGAAAACAGAAGAGCAGAAAGAGAAGAAGAAGAAGAATTGAAGAGAGTGGCGTAACAGAGGAACTAAACAAATCTTTTCTTCATGAGAGGAAAAGAAGGAGGAGGAGGAGTTGTACTGGTAGTAGGAGTCGCAGTAGTCTAATCGATACTATTAGTACTCCCACTACTACTACTATTACTATTACTCCTCACAGGTAGATTCTTCTTCTTCTTTCTGCTCGTGGTCGTCGTTGTCTTTGATAGTCCACATTCCCTTCAGGAGTTCGTTGACTAGTGATAGAACGATCACAACGACTTCCTTTCTTCCATCTTAATTAGCCTCTCCCTACCAAGGGTGGGCCCACTACCTCGTCAGAAAATACTACTACTTTGACTTACCCTCTTCCTCTTAAGACGACTCCTACTCCTACTACGAATGCTGCTAGGACTGCTCTTTCTTTTCCTCTTCTTCTTCTTCCTCTTCTTCTTCTCCTCTTTTCTTTGTTTGGTCAAGGACGATAACTACAGGGGGAGATCACCTCTCCTCTCGCCACTTTTCATTTCCTTTTTTCCTCCTCCTCTTCTTCTCTTTTTCTTTCTGTCTTTCTTTCTTTCTTTTTATCTTTGCTTCATTGTCTGGGTTTCCTTGTCAAGACGTTTCTCTCCTCTTTCTTCTTCTTCATTTTAATTGCTGCTCTCCTCCTTTGCGTCTTCCTTCTTCTTCTCCTCTTGCGTGTCCTTCTCCTCCTCCTACTACTACTACTTGCGCCTCCTATGACAAGACTTCTTCTACTTTTACTCAATACTTCTACTATTGCGGCTATTCCTATTGTTCTTCTTGGAGAAGAAGAAGAAGGTTTCGGAGGTGTAATTCTCTTCTTCGTCGTCTTTGCCTTCTCTTCTTGCTTTCTTCTTTCCTCCTCTCTCTTCTTCTTCGTTAACGAACTTTCTTTAGGATGCATGTGATCTGATAGACGCCGAACTGAAAAGTTGCGAAAAATACAAAGAAACTAGAAGAAGAAGAAAGACGAAGAATGTGAAGAGGAAGTAGAAAGAAAGTCTACTAGAGAGAGAAGAGAGAGATCTTTGAAAAGAAAGTTATCGCATGTCTTTCCCATAGAATTTGGTCGTATCTCCTCACTAGCAAGAAGCTTGGAAAAGCAACAAGAAGAAAACGAAGAGGAGGAGGAGAAGAGAAACATCTTGGAAATGAAAGAGAAAGAAGAAATGAAAAGAAACAATACTTCTTCTACTACTAGTAGTGCTACTCCATGCATCTGTAGTAGAGGAGTGTGTTCTGTCTCATCCTGCTATTAGAATCCTCATACTTCTCATCATACCACAGGAGTCATACAATACTAATACTAAGCATGCTTAGACTAGCACTAGTATATAGTAATACGAATACTAGGGCTGATAGCAGCAGTCGTAGTAGCAGCAGTAGTAGTATGACTAGTATTAGGATTAGTATTCTTATTAATACAGGCGGCTGTGCTCTTTCTCTCAATAGTAGTAGGAGTAGGAGTGCGTGTACTACCAGGACTAGGACTAGGAGAAGGAGGACTAGGATGACTCCTCCTCTTATCATTCACTAGTAGTAGCAATAGGAGTAGTAGTAGAAGTCGTAGTAGTAGTAGTATTCTTATTCTTCTTATTCTTATTCTTAGCATTCCTATCATTATGACGATGACGATCGCTGCTTCTGCTTCTGGTGCTTCTATTGTTGATGAGGATGACGATGTGAATTCTTAAAGAGTTTCAAAGAAGAAAAAGGAGAAGACCTCCTAGGGGAGTATGACAGATAGAACTGTGAGAAGAAAGAAGAAGAAAGAAGAGTAGATGGATGAAGAAAGAGAGAAAGAGACGTGTCAGGAGATAGAGGGAGGCTCTTGTTCTTTCCACCCCCTCTCCTTAGGATGATGAGAATGAGGAGAGATTTATCTACAGACTTCCGAGGAGGATCAAAAAGAAAAGAAACGAAGAAAAGAAAAGAAGAGAAAACGAAACACGGGAACTAGTAAGAGAGTAGCATACAATAATTCTCTCTGCCTATCCCCAATAGCAGATTCTTATCAATATCTATCCATCCAGCTTAAGCCTATCTAAGTATGTATGTCGATCTGCCTATCTACAGATAGAAAGGAGTAACTACTACTACTATTACTTGCATGTGCCAACATAGATGTATGGATTGATCTATAGATAGATTGAAGATACATCGACCAAAGATAGATAGATAGATAGATAGATAGATTAAAGATAGATAGATAGATAGATAGACTAA
>NW_027157107.1:0-311 GCF_002600585.1 Cystoisospora suis | reverse complement strand
CGCAAGGAACCATCATGTTTTCCCACGAAAAACACAGGTGCCGCAATAGGAGATTGTGACGGCACGATAAACCCTTTCTCTAACAACTCACGGAGTTGCTTCTTCAATTCCCGCAAATGCTCATCAGAAAGGTTGTAGCATTGCTTGGGATATGAAGGAAGCTCCCCCGGAACCAACGCAATATGATGTTTAATTGGGCGTTCTTTCACTCCGCCCGGCGGAAGATCCTGAAAAAGGTCCGCATAATTATCTACAACCTTTGCTAGACTCTCCTCTAGCGGGTTGCCTTGACTCCGCAGTCGCTCGCTTGG
>NW_027157106.1:28159-28420 GCF_002600585.1 Cystoisospora suis | reverse complement strand
CTTTTCACACCCTCGAAGAAGAAGAGAAGAACGGCGACGTAAGCAAACTAGCAGGAGCTCTTCGCCTTTTCCCTTCTCTTTCTTTCTTTCTTTCTCTCTTTTCTCCATGTAGAGAGGGAGATAAAGCCGAGATAGATAGATAGATAGATGGGGGAGATATAACACCTCGGGCTTGCTCCTCTTCTTTTGTCTACGCCTCGAAAACGTAATGAACACTGGGGAACGCCGTGTATGGATGTCTATGTATCTAGATGTATGTAT
>NW_027157106.1:1459-27818 GCF_002600585.1 Cystoisospora suis | reverse complement strand
TATCTAGATGTATGTATGTCTATCTATGTAAGAATATGAAAGTGTATATGTTTCTATATGCGTACATGTAGATCTATGAATATGCATGTATATATATGTCTATATATACGAACTTATCTGGAGTGTATGCACACCGAGATTTTTGTGTGCTTCTGATCATGTTTGCTTCTGCGCAGACTGACGTGAATGAAAGAAAAAGAAGGAGAGGTCTTCGAAACGAGATAAGTTTGATCATGGAGACCTTCTCAAGTATCTTTCTTGTAGTGAGAAAAGAAGATATCTCTCAAGATCTCCCCTCCCCTTTCATTCTCTGTCTTTTAACTGACTCTTTGCTCTTTTTCAAGACCATCTTCTCTTCAAATCTTTCGCATTTTCTCCCTTGTAAATCATACAAAGTCGTGTCGGTCTCCTGGCGCTTCTGTCTCGAGGCTATTCAAGATCGCATACCTCCTGATACACCTCGGGGTAAGAGAAGAAAAAGAATGAAACGTACAGACGCAATGGGGAGGGAGATCAAGGTCAGAAGGTCATCTTCGTAGACAAGAAGAAGAGGAAGAAGTCTCGACATGCAAAGGGGATCATAAAAGAAGAAGAGAACGAAGAGAAAGAGAGGGAGAGAGAGAAGGTCTTGTATATATCTCATTTGTATGGAGTGCATGGAAATGAAAGAACACACATACGCCGTCTCCCATGTTCCTTTCGAGTCAATGTACAGAAGCCAAGATTAGAAAGTTAAGATTAGAAGGAAAGATCAGAAAGATGAATGAGAGCTCTTGTTGCTTCCTCGTCTTTCTCCTCTTCCTACTAGTCTGCTCTGTTGCTGCAATGGGTCATGTTGAATTCTGTCTCGTGTGTCTCTCCCCTCCTCCTGTCTCTCTACATGTAATTCATATGCTGCGCTAGACAGATAGATGGACATAGACATAGATAGATAGCTATAGATCAGTGATATATAGTAACGCCAAGGTGTATATACTACTAGTGAAGCTATAGGTAGCTCAACAAGCCTTTTTTCTTCTCATCTCTTTGTATGTATGTACACCTATCTACCTCTCTAGCTATCTTTATAGAGTCATCATGCATACGCTCCCTCACTTCCTCTCTCTCTTCTTCTCACATGTAAATCTTTCTTTCTTTTCTTTCTTTGCGTGTGGTTTGGGTATTTTAGAATTTGACTGGCGAGACGGGGGAGAGAAGATGAAGGCTATGATGGAGCTAACTCTCCTAGCTGAAGTCTTCTCCTTCTTCTTCTGCAATAGCAATAGTAGGGACAGGCATGCTGACTAACGACGAATCGAGACCAACAGGGAAGAAGAAAAGATCTTTTCAGAAAGAGAAAAGAACGACTGACTTTTGTCTCTCTCTCTTTTTTCTTGTCTCTCATCGAATGACCATGCCGTCTCTCATTTCTTCAGACGAAAGAAACGACAATTTCTCTCCAAAACAGTCTTCCCTCTTCTTCTCTCTTCTTTATCTATCTATCTGTATGTGTCGATCTTTACTTCAAACCGGTAATGTATCGTTGGCTATCGTAACAGACGAAGGAAGCAACTCCTCCTGTCTTAATCTTCTCTGCTTCTTTTATCTCCGCGAAAACATACATCTCTTCATACATGTGCCGCCTGTACATCGATACGGGAACCTAGCTAGCTAGCTATCTAGCTACTTGTATCGAATCGTATTTGGTCCCACCCCCCTACGTATCTATCTACCTGACTAGCTCGCCTCTCAGTCTCTTCCAGAGACTCGGATTTCGATCGCTTCGAAGTCTTAGCAAATGAACAAGAAGAAAAAGAAAAGACGAGGACAAAGAGAATTGAAAGAAGAAAGAATGAAAGAGAAGTTGGAGAGAAGGGCAGAAGAAAAAAGAAAGGTGCAAGCAATTGAGAGAGAAAGAGGGAGACAGAAGATGAGAGAACAGAAAGAAGAAGAATTTCTCCTCCCGTATCGACATAGAGATAGAAAGATAGATGGATGCATGCAGATAAGAAGAAGTCGTCTTTGACTCGATGCAAGAGAAAGAAGAGAAGAGGAAAAGAGAAGAGAAAGAATTACCATCATCCTCTTACTAAAAAGGGGGAGTCCTCTGAGAAATCTCTTCAATCACGATCACGACAAGCAAGAAGATAAATAGAGAGGTCAAGAGAGAGTATTGTGAAAAGGGTCTTCTTCTTTATCTCTCCTAACGACTGACTCTACAAGTCTATCTATCTCCAGTGCTATTGTGGTCGTGGGTCTCCTTCTCTTCTTTAATCTTCTCTCTTCTAAGAAATCTATCTCTTCTTCCTAATGCCCTCCCTCTTCCATCGCGCGCCGCTCTCTTTTCTTCTTTTCTTGCTATGTATCTATCTCTATCTCTCTCAAACTGCATTCCCTATATCTGTCATCGCTATACACATACATAGTAGACGTACATATATATATATTCTCTATACACACATACCTACCCAAATACACATGATCGACATGTCTATAGATCTACCTGTGTTAACCATCTCTTCTCTCTCTCTCTCTTTGACTGTATCTTCCTCGACATCGACCTCAAAGATCTCTATCTTCAATCGATCTACGTACGTCTCCCTCTCTCTCTAGACCACCATCTCTCCTTAACGTCTTTCATCTACCTTTGATCTATCTGTCTATCTATCTCTGTTAACATATCTATCTCTAAGTCATTCACGAGAAAAAGAGAAGGAACGTCAACACAAGGCTAATGAAGATAAAACATACAAAGAAGAATCAGAATAGAGGCATGGAAAAGAAGAAAAGACGAAAGAAGCTTTGAATACACCGGACAGGCGAATTGCAGTCAAAGAAAATTCTATCAGCAGATATTCAAAAATCGACCCTTCAATCCTTATCTATCCTAAATCTATCTATTTGTCTTTGATCAATCGACCGATCTCTGTGCATTTGGACTTTTCTCATTCAATCATTCAGTAAGCAAACAAGTACGATGTTTACGGTGTACGTACACTTCAAAGACACAACGGGAAGAGGAACAAGCAGACAAATGACCTTCATTCAGTGGACTATAAGAGCACTTTTTCTCTCTTTATCTCTCTCTAGGTACCTATCTATCTACCTATCTGATCAATCACTCTGCATAGAAGCCATCCCCCTACTACTCATATGACTAGCTTCATCTATCTCTATACATATTTCAAGCCTTCCCTACTTACAAAGTATACAGACAGACAGGCAGAGAGAGGGGTATGTCTGCATTACATCTAGGTCTATATACGTCTACCTTTAGAGATAGATACATAGATAGATGGATGATAGATACCATAGAGATATAAAGGATTTGTATAAGAGAAAGAAAGAACGGAAAAAATAGCCGAGGTTACGAGAGGGAAGAGAGAGAATGAAGAAGGAAGAAAGAAAAGAGGAAAGAAAGCACGAGAACGTCATCACAGAAAAGAGTCAAAGAAAGGAAGAAAGAGAGACATAAACTCTTGTTTTCTTCATCTTCTTGAACTTTCAAGAGCAGAAAGAAAAGAAAGAAGAAGAAAAGAAAGAAAGTACAAACCACATCTTCACGACCGTCTATCCACCGTGACGAACGAGCTTTAGCCTCTCTCTTCGTCTTTTTCTTCCTTTTTCTGTCTATCTCGATCTCTCTCTGTCCATTGCTTCCTCGACAAAAGACTTCTCTTCTTTCTCGTAAGAAGCAAATCAACCTGGCAAGAAAGAAGCATTCATTCCTACAGCAAAATCTTCAACGAGAAAAATAAGAAGACCGAGACAAAAGAAGCACATCGCCAAAAAGCAAGAAACATCACTATCATATCTCTCTATCTATCTTCCTTCCCATCTTCCTCTCTTTCTTCTTCTTTCTCTGCAAGTTCATTTACTTCTTTCTCTTCATCTTCATTCATTCTTTCTTTCTTTGAGACACGAAAGAAAAGGAACGTCCTTCTTCTTCTTTTCTCTTTCTGCAAACTCGTAGACGTCTTTTAGAATTGCCATTCCACATTCTTCTCTCTCACTAGCACTACTACTACTAGGAGATAGCGGGCAGAAGGAGCCTCATAGAAAAGGAAAGATCTTTGTTTTCTTTCTCTTCTTTTCTTCTTTCTCTCCTTCGGTTAGCATCATACACACAGAAAGACTGAAGAAAAGACAGGGAAAGAAAGGAAGGGAGAAGGAGACATGCACCTCGAAAAGAATTGAGTGTATGTACACCTCAGAGAAATCTGCTACTAAAGTACCAGAATTTCTCTCTTCTTCTTTACACAGACAAACACGATAAAAACGAATAGAAGAAACACTTTTTCTTTCTTTCTCTCTCTCTCTCTCTCACCCTTTCTTTCTTTTCTTGTTTGAGCTGAGTGAAGAGAATGAAGAATTTACTTTTTCCGTTGCAGGGTTGTTTCGCTGATGTCTCGTCTCCACGTGATCGTATAGAGAAAAAGGAGAGACAAGCCTTTCTGTCGACTCCTCCTACTTCTGGTGCAGGTAAAACTTATTGCTAAGACGCTTGTCTCTCTCATTCCCTCTGTCCGTACTTGCAATGCAACGATGAGGAAAAGAAGAATAACGACTACAAGGAGAAAGGCAATTAATAAGTCACACGAATGTAAACATAGCTATCTATCTATCTATCTATGGACTGATCTATCTTTATCTCTCAATCTTTATATCTCTCAGTTTATTTCTCTGCGTGTAGAGAGAACAGAACGCTTGAGCTAGATCGTCTTCACGACTACTCTCGTACTGCTACTACTACTACTACGGTCACTTTCTTTCTCTTCTTCTTCATTTCTCTTTCTCCATCTCTCTCTCTCTCTTCCTTGCTTTCTGTCCTCTTATGAGAAGCATCAGGTTGAAGATAGAAAGAAGAAAAGAAAAAGAGAAAGAAAGAAGAGAGAGAGAGAGTGAAAAGTTTCTTCTATGAGAGCTGTTGAGGGAGATGGATGACTCCTAGCAGCAGAGGGCTCGTCAAGAAATATGCAAATATACACCTGTTAAAAATACCCTAGGACAAGAAGAGAAAGAAGAGAAAGGAGAAGAAGAATCAGGAGCGACAGGAGCTACGCCTCAACAAGAAAAAACTAAATCCATCCGTCAAGCCATCTGTCTCTCTTTCGATCTCTTTCGATCTCTTTATCTTCATCTTCTTCTCTCTTCCTTCTTCTCCATCACACATTCTCTCCTTCACTCTCTTTCTTGACATGTGAGAACCTTATCTATCTATCCTTCTCTGTCTCGAAACAGAGAAAACAGAAAGAGACACAAGCGACAAGCTTTCTTTCTCTCTATCTTTCTGTCTTTCTTTCCTTTCTTCTTCTTATTCTTTCTTGCCTTTCTATCTCTCTTTCATTCTTTTTTCTCTGCAAGCGTTCTTCTTCCTTTTCTTTTTCTTGTCTTTTTGCTTTTTAGATGAATTCGTCTTCTGCATCGACGACTTCGTCATAATCTTGGAAGTCTACTCGATATCTCAAAATTCCGCCCAAACCTCCGAACCCTCGCTCGAACTGCGCCCCTTCCTGCGACCTACAGAGAAAGACAAAAAGAAGAAAGAAGGGACGAAAGAAGAGAAAAGATAGAAGAAAGAATGGACGGTAGGTAGATGCATAGATAGAGAGATGGAGAAAGATGGAGAGGAGAGGAAGAGTGAATGAAAGAGGAATATCTAGGTAGATATATAGATAAAGAAAGAAAGGCGAATAGGCCTACAATTGGCTGATTCATCCATCACAAGATACATAGAAGAAAGAAGTGAGACAGAGACACTTCAGAGGATAGAAAGAAAAAGAGAAAGGGAGAGACGGGAATGGCTAAATGGGCTTCTTCTCCATCAGGGAATGAATGAATGGATGAAAGCTCTTCTTCATATCTACCTTTTCCTTTGCTTCGATCCTTCTCGTCTTCTTCTTTTTCTGAATTTCCTCTATCGGACTCCATGCATAATAAGATCTACACACACACACTCTCTCTCTCTCTCTGGAGAAAGTCGAGGAAGGTCTAGAAAGAAGCAAAGCACCAAACGAGGAGACACCGAGAGAAAGAGACGTAGGGAAAACAAGCGATAAGAAAGAGAGAAGCGAGCTAAGAAGGTCAATACGGGAAAGATAGAGAGATAGATACATAGATAGATAGATGAATTGAAGATCGAGTGAGATAGATAGAAAGAGAGATTGAAGATGGAGACAAAGGTGTAGCGACCTACTTATTTGTAACGAAGTCAAGAGTGGTGCCGAAGCTCTTGTAGTTATTTACGAGCCATTCCGATAGAGAAATCTTTTCAAAGACTTCCAACTCGACGCCGTCGTCATCTTTGAAGAGCGCGTGATCTTCCCCTCCTCGAGTTTGGTCTGGAGTGACGTGAATGATCTTCTCCACATTCGTTAAAGGATTCTTCAATGTTAGTCTACACAGGAGGGGGGGAAGGAAGAGAAACAAAGAAAAGAGCGAGAGAAGGAGAGATGAAGAAGGGAGAGAAGAAGGAAATAGAGATGTCTATATCTTAGTAAGAAAGGAGAAGAGCAAAAGAGAAGAAGAAGAAGCCTCATGTATGTCAATAGAGACATCAAAGACGAAGAAAGTTCATTCATAGATAAAGAAAAACGACCCATTCCTTCCCTCTTCATCATCTACGAGGTGTCTTTCTTCTCCTTCTTCGACTTGTTCACGAGTTAGAATCTCTCTGCGTATCCACACTCATGAGCCATCTTATCTAGAAGAAATCCATACTAGACCTCCATCCATCCACCCCTTTTCTTCTTTTCTGTTGAGAAGGATTCTTCCATTGTTTACTTTGCCTGCTTGGGCTGCAAAACAGACATTCACATCCCCGAGTCCCACGAGGAAGGAAAGAAGGAAGGAAAGAGAAGCAGCCAAGCCAAAGACTAGGACTACTACTAGTAGTAGTACTGCTAGTAGTAGTAGGACTAGTACTATTACTACTCATCGTCATAGTGACCGAACAGAGGCCTCAGGAGAGAAAAAGAAGATCAACAAGAAGAAACAGAAAGGAAAAGGAAATGTCCCACACATCTGCACAGAGGGGATAAATAGATACATAGATAGATATACATGCTAGTTAATCCCCCATGCACTGCATATATGATAAGAATAGGACAGGTGTGCGTGCCTGCGTAGTAGTCATAGAAGTCATAGTAGTAGTAGGATGGCAACCATACCTTTGTATCTCTAGGCCTTCGTAGACAATGAGAAGTTCGACGGCACCCATCTCCAAGGCTTGAAGAGTCTCTTGCACGCCGAAGACATACTTGCCTGTATCTTGCGCCACTTCGTCAAAGAAACGACTAATTAACTTCTTCTCCTGGATGAACTTCACATTCGTCAACCTACACAAAGAAAGAAAGAAAAGGAAAAGAAAGAAAGAAAGGTAAAGAAAGAGAAAGGACGAGTCGAAGAAGACTTGGAAATCTAGTTTCTCCTATGCACACATACCAGTTGAAAAGTGTATCTATGTAGGCAGACAGACAAATAGATAGATGGATAGGCAGAACGCTTCATGTATAAACCGATTGAAGATAGATACATATACATCAACAGAAGTACCAGTAGATAGATTAAAGAGAGATCAATAGATAGATAAGAATGGAGATCGAGAAAAGAAGAGAGAAAGAGAGATGTATGATCGGCCTATAGATGGTTGCTGTAATTCTCCCGAGGGAAATAACGAGAAGAGAGAGAAGAAGTTATTCTTACGCTTCAGCGGAGAGCTCGATAGCTTGATTAAAGCCATTATCTCCTCCATATGACACATCGACAATCTTCACGACTTTAGCTTGAAGTCTCTGATCGAACATTCCACTCGTAGCCAAATCATTCTTAAAGTCTGCACTCCCTGCTAAGATCAAGCCTGACACGTTCACCTGAGAGAAAGAAAAAGAAGAAAAGAGAGGGGAAAAGAGAAAGAAGAGATGAAAGAAAGTCCAGAGAGACAGCACCTGATACAAGCGAAGCATATCCATAGAAAAGATAGACAGGACAAGCGAGAGGAAGGCGAATGTCCCTATAGATCGATAGAGCTGAAAGATACAAAGAAAGGAAGAAAGAAAGGCAGAGTATTCGTAGAGAGAGATATAGAGAGCAAGACAATAGAGAAGACACATGGAAGCCTAAGTATGAAGGCTGAATGAAAGAGAGAAAGAGAGGTTCCCGCAGGAGGAGGAGAAGAAAGAGAGAAAAGAAGATGAACAACAGTAAAAGAAAAGAAGAGAAAGAAAAGAAAGACATATCAGAAAGATGACAGCAGTAGTAGTGAAGAAGAGAAACGAAACGAAAGAGCAGCAGCAGCAGCTAGGGGAGTTGAAGAAGAGCTAGATACTAGAGAAGATAAATAAAAAAGAATGAAGAGAGAGAGAGAGAGGGGGGAGAGATCAGCCATCTTCCATCTTTCTTCTGAACTGGAGGGAAACAACGTGGAAAAATGGGACATACAGAAAAGAAACGAACCAAGACACGGAAAAGAAAGAAATGAAGAAAAAGTGAATCTCTCGCTCTCTCTCTCTTAATCTCTTTCTTCCTTCCACTCTTGTCTTTGCATGCATTCTTTTCTGTCTCTGTGTTGGATATGCATGCCTAGACCCTGCCTTACTTTATCTTGCGTGATGAACATCTGCACAGCCGTCTCTGCGACTTTTCGGACGTAGTTATGCCTCTTCTCTAATCGTAGACGCGCAAAACGCATAGCGGACTGGCCTCCTCTACCGTGCTTCTTTGGAAGATCGACGGTAAATCGATGGAGAATTTCTTTCGTGCTCCCTTGTAGAGTTGCAAACAAAGCCCCATTCCCATCCAACACAATGAAACCAAACTTCGCATCCGATTCAAGCAACTCCGATAATGCCTAGAAAAAGAGAAAGAAAGAGGAAAGAAGGGAGAAAGAAAGAAAGAAAAGAGAGAAGAAGTCGAGGGTGAAGAAGAAGAAGACGCAAAAAGAAAAGATTCCGCGCGGCATGCAACGAAAAAAAAAGAAACGGAGGACAGAATGAATGAAGAAGAGAAATGACAGAGTTGTACATAGACACAGATAGACATAGGGTGTACATACACATTCTAGAGAGATGTATTGCCAAACATATAGAAGATAGACGGCCAGGAAGAGGATTCTAGCGAGAGAACATGGATGTCCTTCCTTCTCTCTCCTCCTTTCTCAGTAATTTCTTTCTTCTTTCAAAAGAATACGCATTCCCCACATGCCATCAATCAAAAGAACCGAAAGAGAGAGACAGAGAAAGAAAGAAAGAGTGAGACAGAGAAAGAAAGAAAGACAGAGTGAGACACATTCCAGAGGTTGTTTCATTCCTTCACTCTTAGAAGGCATGCAGACATTCCTTATGATGCCTCACGATGTTTCCTTCCTCGACTCCGTCTCCTTGCAATTCTTCTTTTCTTCTTCTCATATAAGACTCTATATCACTACACCTGACTCTACCCAAGACCTACAGGGCATCTATCTATACGTATGTAGATGTAGGCATGAACAGCATATGCAGTGTATATACACCTCCTTCATGTGTGTGAATCCATACCTCTACATGGAACTTATTATCGCAGAGATAGAGCGACGTATTCACAGCTTTGAAGGGCTCGAAGTCGATGGAGACTTTCTTCTCTTTTCCATCCTCTGTGACGATTGTTCCACAGTAGACGACCAAACCGTTAGGAGGAGTCTTATTGTACAACTTCAACCCTATGCACCCAACCAGAGATAGAGAGACGGCACATCTGTATCTATCTATCTATCTCTCTCTCTCTCTAGATAGATAGATCTATAGAGCGAGATCAAAGAAGGAATGGAGAAGAAAAGACAAGACAGGAAGTTGTTATGCTTAATCTTCAAATGATCTTCTTTCTCTTAGCGAGAGAAGAGAGAAAAGAAAGAAAAGCCTAGATAGAAATGACATAGAGACAAGTCACTTGCTACACTGTCTATGTGCATAAGAATTTATATCGCGTACGCACATTCAAATACATCTACATAGATGATAGATAGGTAGATGCATGCATATATGTGGGGAGAATCTTAATGCATGGGAGAGATGAAGAATGAGGGCAAGAATCGTCGTGAGAAGAATCTGTTGATACCGACGAAAATGAAAGAGATGAACGGGAAGAAGAAAGAGATATCTCCTTCTGCCTCTCTCGGAAGAAAGCTCGTTTGCATATTTATCTATCTTCACTCGCCGAGCAGCCTATTCTCTTATGTCGATTCAATTATCGACCAGCTACCAGCGGTCGATTGTGTTGGATACAATACGCAAAAGAGTGTATATACACCCCAGCCCAAACTCAAGAAAAGAAAGAAGGAGAAACACTAAGAGAAACACAACGACTGTTCACCTCTCTATTTCTCTCTTCGTTCATTTCTTTCTCTCTTCGTTCATTTCTTTCTCTCGCTCCTCATTTTTTCTTTCTCTCACTGTCTGTCTGTATGTGTTTCACTCCTTCTCAACTGAAGAATCTCCGACGGACACCCCCGCTTTCTATCGCGCAGCTAGGCAGAGAAATAAGAAGGTAGACAGATTTAAGATATATAGATAGATAAAGATAGATAGATAGACTAAAGATAGACAAGAGAGTCTTCATAGATAGATAGATATATAGATGAGAGATAGAAGACTTACGTTGTTGCGTGGAGGTGATAGCTGAGAGAACGGAGAGGCGATTGACACGAGACTTTATATTGGAGGCCGTCCCAAACTCATCGGCTAGCATTTTGTTGATCCGTGTTATTTCATCTTTAGGCTTGATGATTAAACTTATCATAGAGGTGCCATTCCTAAGAGAGAGAAACAGTGGTCCATAGAAAGAAAGAAAAGCAAAGAAGTACACAAGAGATAAGATACCCGGCATGAGTCTACGCACTGATAGACCACAGGTACAAATAGATTCGCTGTAGTCGACTTCCTTCCTAGCTAGGCACGTGTATGGGGGTGAGTTTATAGACCTACACTTTCATACAGTTGGCATCGTAGACCTAGAAGATAGACTGGCTATAGACAATGAGATAGATAGGCAGAGTTGAAAGATAGATCAATGAAGAGAAGAAAGGGAGATTCTAGAGATAGGTGTACAGGTATGTGTACAAGAAATCTATTTCGCTGCCCCTCCCGGAAGGCATGGATTCTTCCTAAAGACGGAAGAGAATGAAAACTCTCGAGAAAGAAAAGAAATGATCCTCCTCCTCCTCTATTTTCTTTCTTTTTATCTGTCTATCTGTCCTCTCTCCGATCTCTCACTCTCTTTAAACACACAAGAAGAAGACTCGGTCTTCTTCTCTATCTCCCCTCTTCAACCCTATCTAACACTCTCCCTCTCTCTCTGCTCCTCGTTCTTTCTCTCCTCTCTCCTGTCCTTTCTCTCTCTTTCTCTGTTTCTATCTCGTAGTCTCAACACGAAGTGGATCTCTTAGGCTCTCCGATTAGACACTTATTCTCACATCTTTCCGTTCTAAGGGGTAGAGAAAGTAATTGTTTGGTCTATTGGTATAAGGTGCTACACATACCCTCTTGCACTTTCTAGGTTTTTAATGAGTCGCTTGATCTTCCATTGCTCGATACTCGTGTCGACGTCTCCCTCTGTCGCTGACATCTTGATAAAGAAAGGCTTATTGGACAGGTCGACAAAAGAAAGAAAGAAGAAAGGATGAGATGAGAAGGAAAGAGAGAAAGAGAGGAGAAAAGAGCTTTCTTCTTCTTCCTCCTGTTCTCGACCTTAGATGTATCTCTCTTTGGAGAGCCGCGAATACAACTGAGTGTATGGATCTCCCGTTGAAGGTGGAGAGAGAGAAGTCGCAGAAAGACAAGGGCCAGAGTGAAGAGAGAAAACGGATAAGATGGAGAAGAAAAGACGATGAAGGAAGGAAGAAGAAAGAAGATCGAAGGCGAAGAGAGAACAACGAAACGAAAAGAGAGAAGGGATGTATGGAAAAGAGAGTGAGGTGAAAAGAAGGAGAAAGTCGGGAGAGAGAAGGAAGCTCCTCAGCAACTCGAGTAGAGAAACAAGGAGAAATAAAACTGAAGAGACCTATTACGAAGGATGCATGCTAAGATGAAGAGCCTCTCTTGAAAGAGAAACAAAGAGGAAAAGAGAAAGAAGTGAGGAAAATTGACAAAAAGACAAAAAAACAAAGAAAGAAAGAAAGAAAGCAAGAAGGAAAGCAAGAAAGGTTAGTCAGTCGGCGGGAGTTGCTGCTGGGCAGAAGAGAGGAGGACGCCAGAAGAAAACGAAGAAAGAAAGAAAGAAGTCTACCAGTAATGTGGGAAGTCTTGAATCGTGTCAGTTGAGAAACAGACGACGAGCGAGAAGAAAGAGACCAAGATTCTAAAGGAAAAAGAACGAGTGGTCGAGGTCAGAATCTAAACCGTGAAATAATGGAATGGAGAGATGAAACGAAAGCTAACGGAAGAGAGGAGAATTTACCAGTGGATAAGAGTAAAGAAGAACTATAATTTCTACTTCTGCATGAGAATAAGAAACCCTAAATCTTTCTCTCTTTCTTTCCTGAAACAAAACGAAGTTGCACTGCATGCAACGTGAGCAAACTTTGCATGAAGGAAGAGGAAAGAAGAAAAAAGGATCTTTCCCAAGAAGACAATCTGAAGAAAAACCCTAGGACAACCAAGAGAAGGTGAAGAAGAAAGGAAGGAGGGGAAAAAATGGAGAAGAAAGAAAGAGAAGAAAGATGAAAGACTTCGACAAGGTCTCCAAGGACTCGCAGCAGCAAGCAGTACGGGCGAAAGAAACTACGAGGGGGTGGGGTGGTAAAAAGAGAGAGAGAGAGAAAGACTCCTACGAGAAAACTTGGTAAAAAAGGAGATGAGAAGAAAGATAGACGGACAGAAAGGAAATGAATGAAAGGTCAAAAGAAGAGAGATAACTGTAGGTGAAGAAGAAGTGAGGAGAACCGCGAGAGAGAAAGATCCCGATCGTACGTACAACGAGGAGAGAAGAAACGGACCCGTCCCCGCGAGCTAGAAAGACGAGCTAAATCAAGCAATGAGAAGAAAGATTCTTGAGACAAGAGAGGAAAATACAGGACCAGAAAAGGAGACAGAAAATAAGAAAGAGAGAAGAAATGCAACTAAGTCAAGAAGAACTTCTCCAACCGAAAGTAGTAAAGGAAAAAAGAAACGACACAGCGAGCAGAGACTCCAGAATTCATTCATTCACTCAATCTCTCTCGCTACGGTTCCCACGAGGTCTTCTTCTTCTTACCTACAGAAGCAAGCCGGTCCGGCTTATATACGGAGACTCTCTTTGGATCCATCAACGGGGTGCTGCGGAGTGACCTTCGTTGGTCCCCCTCCCTCCCTCCCTCCTCCTTCCCCTCAGCCCCACAAAAGCAGGAGAAAAGCGGCTGTGTCTTGTCTTTCTTTCCACATGCTTTACGTTAGAGAGAAAGGAAAAAGACTTTCCCCTTCGGGTGCATGCATGCATGCATGCAAGAGTCGAGGGGGGGGGAGACGGACGGTGAAGAGAGATAGGAAGTGGCTGGATGGATGAAGAGAGAGAAAGAAGAAAGGAAAAGTGGAAAGGAGAGCGAACGACAGATAGAGAGAAAACAGAGAAGAAAGAAAGAGAAAGAATGAGAGGTTGCCTTTCGTAGACTTCTACGGAGGTCCGTGTGTGTGGTGTGGATAGGAATGAAGGGAGAAGAAAGAATTTCTTATGGATTTCTTGTCTGTCATGTTCTTTCCCCTTCCCCCGACCGGGGATGTTTGAGCAGGGTTTCTTGCGTTTCTTTAGAGATTAAGAAGGCTTCTCTCCGGCGTAGAGAAAGCTTCTGCAGTCGCGCACCGCGTCTCTCATTCTACCTCCTCGCCTTCCTGTGTATAATGTGTATATATGCATAGCGTGTATATCTGCATATACACATGAGCCTGTTCCTTTCTTTTTCTCTCAAGATCTTCCCTGCTAACGTCTAGGTAGAACATTCTCTTCTTCCTCAATAGGTGGGACGTTTCTCTTCTTTAACGAGCGCGAAGACCGCACTTTTTGAATCTCCTTCGTCAAGACAGGAGGGGCCTTCATGGCTGATCAAACAGACTGCTCCTCCTCTTCCTCCTCATCTTTCGGTTAGCTAGATCAAGGTATGCACGGTCGGGTCTATAAGATACCATACAGAGATAGATCGATTTAGAGATAGAATGAAGATAGATAGCTACATAGATCGATTCAAGATAGATAGGAGGTTAATGTGCAATCGATCGATAGATAGATAGATCGAGGTCGATGTGTCCTTTGTAGTTCTTCCTTTCTCTTCTTTGTTTCTTCTGAACTGAGATAAATCACTTGCGGGAATTCTTTGACGTGTTTTCCTTTCATTCATTATCTACATTCTCCGGTCTTTCTTTCAGATGCTCCTCATCATTCTTCTCTCTTGCTTGTTTCGTAATTGAGAATAATCCCTTTCAGTTAATTCTATCTATCTCTTTTTCTTTCTTTCTCATTCTTTCTCCGTATACAAGGCGAGAATAGGTATGTTGGTGCGCCTGCTTTCTTTCCTCTTCTCTCTTTCTTCTGCTTCCTCCTTCTCTCCCTTTGTCACTATCCTCTTCTTCTTTTTCTTCTCTTGGAGAGGACGTCACTCCTCGCTTGTTCTCTGTCTTTTTCTCCTTTCTACTCCTATCCTTATTCACCCGTCTTCTTCCCTCTCGTCTTCTCCTTATCATCTTCGTCTACCTCCTCTCCTTCCTTGTCATCTTCGCTTCATACCCTCCTCCTTCTCCTCTTTGAGATCTTCTTCTTCTTCTTGTTCTCTTTCGCGGCACATCTCTTTTTCTTCTCCTCTCTTATTTATCCCTTCTATTTCTTTCAAAACATCATCTTCTCGCTTCTCCTTTTCTCCGTCTTCTTTTTTCTCTCAGTCTTCTTGTCTCAAGGCCCCAAGAAAGACAGCACATCTCTCTCACATCCGCAACTGTTCTTTTCTCTCATCCTTCTTCACAACTCCTTATCTCTCTTCTCCTCTCCCCCTCTTCTTCTCTGACTTCTCTCACTCCTCTCTCTCACCTTCTCCTCCTCCTGTTCCTCTCTCACCTTCTTCTCTTCACAGCCGCCCTTGCCTCCCCATCTCTCCTCCTCTTCTTCTTCTTCATCTTTCGTCTCCACGTGTTTCCCCGCACCCCTCTCTCTTCTCTCCTTTCTCTCTCTCTTCCTCTCTCTTCAGCAGTCGAAGCAGTACAAGCAACCCTCAGTTAGTCCCCCGGAAGAAGAGAGGTAGTGATCGAAGAAGCTCTTATTCATCTTCTCCTCATCCAGATCTTTCTTTATCTTCTACAGACCTTGTAAGAGCCTATGGACGTGTTGTCTCAGCTCTTCCAGGGGGTGCGTTCCTGGTAGAGCTTCTCTCATCTCCTCCTTCTCCTCTCAGTCCTGATGCGAGTCAGGGTTCTTCTTCTCTCTCTTCTTTCTCTTCAGAAGAAGGGGAAACGAAGAGCTCTTCTTCTTCTTTTCTTTGTGTGAGGACACCTCCTGGCTTGATAGGGAAAGAGATGATATGTACACTAGGTGGCAAGCTGCGCTTCAATAGAATAAGAGTGCAGCTCTATGACTATGTAGATGTGGAATTTAATGCTATAGATACGTCAAGAGGAAGAATTGTATATAGAAGAAAAAAACCTCTATAAGATAGATAGAGAGATTGACGATCGATTGCAGATAGGTAGATACATAGATGGATTGAAGTCGAGAAGAAGAAGAAGAGCATTAGAGTCGATTGATAGATATTTCATTCGATATGTATAGCTTCTCTCTTTTGAAAAGAAGAAAGAGAAAGAAGGGAAGTGACCGGAGACCGATCTTTTCTGTATCTCTCCATTTCTCCCAAGCTTTCCCAAGTGCATTCTTAGCCTCCTCGTTACTCTAGGGTCTTCTTACAAGACAGAGCGGCTAGATACAGAGTATTCTGGGCCTTCATCTCTCGAAGCTAGCCTGGGGGTCATGCCTGTTGCTTTTCCGGCCTGGCTAGTGGTATAGAAACATATACAGCTCAGGGAGGATATAGGGATAGATATAGCTAGATGCAGATCTACACCCTGTGTAAACGTATGTATGGAGTTCACATTGTATAGGGGAGGAAAAAGAGGGAGAAAGAAAGAAAGATAGGCTATTTGGAGAGAAGAGAAGAAAAAGAAGAGTACGAGAAAGATAAGCATTATGGATCAATCGAATGAGAGGAAGAAGAAGAAGCAGGTATTTTCACCTGTGGATTGATATACAGGTCTAGATAGCCATGAATATCTTTCGTACTCTGTGAAGGCCTTCGCCACGACACTTCTCTGGAAAGTAGATCTGTCTGTTATATTCCATGTTTTATTTACTTTCCTGTTTGTTTCATCACGAAGTTAACAGATTAGCACTTTCTTCTTCTTCACTTTCGTCTTCTCTCTTTCTGTCTTTCGATTCTTCTTCTTCTGCCCGACTCGCCTCTTCATCCTACCTCACACAGTTTGCTGAGGGTGACGGGATGTATGTACACCTCAGAAAAAGCTTCCTTTACCTATCATGCAAGTGCTTTATGTCACTGGAGTGTAGAACTTTTCCTTCTATGAATCTTGAGATATTTTCTTTCTTCAAGAGTCGAGAAGAGAGAGAGAGAGAAGAGACTGGAGTAGATCTTGTCTTTGGAAATTGGTATCTTAAGAAGACTCGGTCATACACACTCTTTCTCAAAAGCAGAGGAACGAGAGAGAAAAGAAGAGGAACAGAAGATTACCTTCTTACTTGCAATGGTTACTGCCACCAAGATTAGCAGCAGAGTCCTGCACGGAAAGAGAAGAGAAAGAGGGGAGAGACATAGCTAGATAGGTCGATAGACTCAGGATACATAGACAGATAGATAGATTAAAAGTCTACATCTGT
Source organism: Cystoisospora suis (assembly GCF_002600585.1). Classification (NCBI taxonomy): domain Eukaryota; phylum Apicomplexa; class Conoidasida; order Eucoccidiorida; family Sarcocystidae; genus Cystoisospora; species Cystoisospora suis. The sequence continues at coordinate 10,970 of NW_027157106.1, read as the reverse complement.
CAGACGACGTGCATTGCAGAAAGGAGGGAGAGTTCTATACAGCCTTTCTGCATGCACTTCTCTTGAATCTTCTTTATCTTTGTGAAGTTGAGAAGCTGGAAGAACGGAAAAAGAGCAGAGACATGTTCTCCGGGGATTCGTGGAAGATTCCTTGATAGATTCATAACTTTTTCACTTGAGTAGACGAAGACAACAACTAATGAAAGCGAGGAGAAAACCGTCACGATGATCGTGATGCTTTACGAGAAGCCCAGAAAGAAAAGAAAGAAAGAAGGCGGCATGCACGTGTATGTATAGAGAAGTCACGACAACGAAGGTATTTGCCAAGAACTCTTCATGCGTTTCTGCCGAGGTGTATATACACCCCCTGAGGTTCTATAGACATCACTTAGATACAGGACAGGCTGAAGAAGTAATTGCCTCGACCATTCCTACGCTCATCTCTCTACTGTTTAACCATGAAAAGCAAACAGACACTTCTTCCTCTTTCTCTCTCGCGAAGATTTGTATATCTGGAGCTGCACTCTTCGATCATGAGAAAGCTTGATGCTACTTAGGCACTGCGTTGAGGGAATTCCAGCTTCTTTGCTCTCTCTATTCAAACCTAGACAGGTATAAAGATATAGAGGTGTCTGGGATCTGATGGGCTATAAAACGCCTAAACTCCTCTTCCGTTGACGAGATTTACTTCTCCTTTTTCTTTCTTTTGGCCTAAATAGCCTGGGAGACTGTATCTGTTGAACAGCATTCATTGCACGTTTATTCTCTCGTGTCCTTTCTTTCGCGTGATGTGGACATACGTTAGCTACCCATGTGTCGATACGAGTGGGAGGTGTACATACACCCCGTGTGGATGTAGAGGGATGTAGGAGTGATATAATCTATACGAAAGGTGAACCTGAGATCCCTCTTGTCCATGCCTGTTAGAATATATGAAAGCATAACTCAGCATACAGTCATACATCTATCTCTCTTATGTCTATCTTTAACTGACGCACGCCTATCCGCCCTTGCCGACGTCTTCTATCAAACATGACGGCGTAGGAAGCTCCGGCCTTTTCGTCGCCTCCAGCTAGAATCCTCTCTTACTCTTCTTTCTTTTTCTTCTTCATCTTCTCTACTTCTCAACTCTCTCTCGCTCTATAGTGGTGATAGGAGTCTGTTCTCCCTCGAGATTCTCTTGCATCTCTCTCTCCTATCATTTCTGAATCTCGTCACTTCTTTCTGAGAAGAAACATTCTTCCAACTCAAATGCTCTTCCTCCTGTTTCTTCTTCCTAAAAGTGACAACTAGCTACCTTCAACCCACCACCATTCTTTTTCCACGTCGATTCATCCGTGCGGGGAAGAGGCCTCCCTATCGATTCACTTCTCTCCCTTGGGGCTTCCCTGCAACGATGGGATTCGGCTTATTTACGGAGACTGCGGGAGAGTTCATTCATGCAGCATGGGACACGAGTCAAATCGAGTTGGCGAGTGTTTCTTGAACTGAAGCGAGAAGGATAGAAGATGCTCACGAGTAATAGATGATCCTCTTCCTCTTACTTTCCTACTCTTGAATGCATCTGGAGAACATAGAGCTGATGGACACCTCCTAACTTCTCCTCTTTTCTCTTCTTTACAAGTGAGTAGATAGGTAGGTAGAGAGATAGATAGATAGATAGATACATGTGCCTGGGGGTAAAGTCTTCTTCTCTCTTCTTGTCGACGGCATCTCGCTATTCGATCAACGACCCCTTCAGACAAGATGGATGGATGGACTTGCTCCTAATCTTCATTCATCTTCCTATTAGACAAAACATGGAGGAGAGGAAGAAGAACGAGAGAGATTTCTTCCTGATCATCATAGAGGAGATGAGCTAGCTAGGGAGATTTCTTTTCTTCCTCTCTCACTTTCTCGACGCCTGATCTGTTTCTAAAGATGGCCGTTAGGAAGCGTGACTGACCGTGGAAGGAAAAGAATTCTTTCTTTCGTGTCTCGAAAGGAAGAGGGAATTGATTCAAGAAGGGGATCTCTATTTATCATCACTTAAAATGTCAGAAAGAAGAGACTGCCCTCCGAATCCTTCCTTTCAAGAAGGAGGCGGAGGACAGCCGTCTTCTTCTTTTTTTTCTTCTTCTTCTTATCAGTCTACGTTGTCATCTGTTCATCCATCGGGGGTTTCTTCTAATGAAACACTGCCTTGTACAACGACTACGATGACCCATCAAAATCCTTCTCCTTCTCCGCTCTCTTCTTCTACTCCTATGCTCTCATCTTCTTCCGACTTTCCTCATATACAACATAGAGTCAGTCCATCGACTTCTTCATTATCTCACTCGAATGTCTATACACCGTCGCCTCCTTCTTATTCTTATCATTCTCAACCCCCTCATCCATCTTCTCGTCAAAATGCCTTTCCTCCTTCTCCTCCTCCGCCTCCTCCATTCGAGGGAGGACCTCCTCCTCCTCCTCAGGTGTATGTACACCCGAGTCGACCTTGTCTTCACTACAACAGCAATGTCTCGTCACGTCAGCGTCAGTATCAGCCATCTCAGCTCGGAATTTCCTCATCTCGAACTTCGTCCGTAGAATCTCAGAATCCATCTTCATCTCCTTCCTCTTCTCATACACCGCCTCTTCACTCAAATCATTCTTATCAACCTTCTTCTTCTACTCCGTATTCCTATTTCCAGCAGCATCAATCTCATCCAAGGCATCCGAGTAACTACTATCCTTCATCCTCTTCTTCTTCATATTCTTCCTCCCCGTCTCCTAGTGGTGTACATACACCTCATAGCACAAACTCCAATGGTTCTTCTCAAAATCCTAGTTCTTCTTCTTTTCCCTCTTCTTATCCTCCCCCCCCGCCTTCTTCTTCATTCAATCCACTGACTTTCTCTTCTTCTTCCTCCTCTCCTTTCTCTGTCCCTGCGCCGCCATCTTCTTATCATTCATCGCAGTCTTCTTCCCCTCAACCTTCCCAGCGATTTCCTTCGTTTTCTTCCTCTTCTTCTTCTGGGCTTTCTTCTCATGTAGCTCATTATGAAAATTTCTCTCAACAGAATGTCTTCAAGAAAGAAGGACAAGAGAAAGGAAAGCTGAAGGGACATGCCGCGCATACGAGACCGAAAGAAGAGATAGTTATTTCTCTACTTGAGTCCTCTTCTTCTTCATCTTCATCTTCATCTTCTTCCGATACGAGTAGTGAAAGTGACAAAGAAGCTTCTCAGCAGAGAACATCTGGAGGCAAGGCTCGTCAGCTCAAACAAATTCCTGAAGCAACTTCTTCTTCTCCTTCCTTCTCCTCTGGCTCTATCCAGGTAGGAGAAGCTCTTTCCTCTTCTTCTTCTTCCTCTCTCTCTTCATCTTCTTCTTCATCCATACTGCAGAAGGTTGAAGAGTTTAAGAAAGGAACATCAACCTTAAGTCAAGAAAAGAGACATGTCCCTTCCTGGAGTCAGACACTTGCAAGACAGATCGATCCTCACTTGGGACTTTCTTCCTCTTCTGCAGATTCTTCTCTTATAGAACGAAAGACTTCCTCTACTTCTTATTCTCACCCTCTTTCTCGACCTTCTATCTCTCACGTGAAGAAGCAGAGACATACGAATGATCTCTCTGCTTCTACAAGAGACGACAGGGGGAGAGGCAGAGGAAGAGGGAGAAGAGATATGAACCCTTTTCTTCTCCATGATGCTTCTTCGCGGTCGATGCAGGAGAAAGAAGAAGAAGAAGAGAGAGCGTGTATAGAAAACAGTCGGCTTCTCTTGCGTAATCATCTGGATGGCATTTGGCATGTCATTCCTGAGTTTAAATCGCTAGCTGGAATAGCTAGCCGCGGTGTCTTGTCGAAAGCTCAAAGAATCGCGGCCATGGAAGACGGCGTGAGGAGAACAGAAGAAGACAAGCAGACGTTCATTGTACACTCCGATACGTAAGAAGGAAGAGAAAGCAAGGAAAGAAAGAAGAGAGAATCTAAACAGAAAGACAAAGAGATACGGAGATAGAAGTGTCTATGTGTTTACGTAGGTTAGCTAGATGCGTGAGTATGCAATTCGATTCTCGAGACAGATGTATAGATTTAGACGTCTCAGTCTCAACGTATCCATACACCTGCCACGAATCTATCTATCTATCTATCTGTCTCTTCAGGCGATCTCTGATCTATCCATGTATCTCTGAGCTGTATATCTATCTATCTATCTATCTTCAATCTATCTATGCGTCTATGTCTAATCTATCTATCTATCTATTTTCAACTATCTATCTACCTTTAGTCTATCTGTGTATCTTCAGTTTAGCTGTCTATCTACTTGTAATCTGTCTATGTATCTACAGTTTTCTTGTGTGCCTTCTTCTTTCTCTCCTTGTGTGAGAGGTGGTGTATGTACACTAGAAAGCAGCAGTGGAGAGGATTCCTTTCGTAGAGTGGCTGTGGAGTGTTTGTAGAGGCTCTCAATGAGAAGTGTAAAGATATAAGACACTTTCTTCAGACGCTCGCCTCTCTTCCTGCTTCAGATAGGAGGATGGATATACACATCAAAGGTAGATAGATAGATAGGTAGATAGATCAAAGATAGACAAACATATCAAAGGCATATAGGTAGGTAGATTGATAGATGGATACCTCGCTTTGGCTACTCTTCTCTCCTTGCACTCCGTGGAGAACTTCCAGTTTCCAGAGTTTGCATTCTTCTTACTACCTAGTAATTTCTTTCTTTCTCTTTCTTTCGTTCACTTTATTCTCACTTTTTCTTTCTATCTTTCGTATGTTCCTTGAGTATATAGATGGTCTCCGCATATTCTCACGTGTCTGCACCCGTCTCTCTATTCTAAGCTCTAAATCTCCATGGAAAGACATATACGCCAGACTGGGTTATCTCTCTCGCTGTCTCTCTATGAATCTCCTGGTATATGTCTCCTTGTGTATATACACCCTGTTTGAGTGAGATGTACCTGAGAAGTCGGGTGGAGGAGTCTTGTCGTTTCTACCTAGAGAGGTGTCAAAATGATGGTCGAATCTCCCCTTTTTATCTCTTCCTCTCTCTTCTCTCTTTCTTTCTTCCACGAAAGAGAAGGATGCTGTTCTCTCGTATCTTCTTCGTTTTCTCCTCTTCATTGGCATGTAACTCCATCTCTCTCTCTCTCACTGTCTCTGTCTCTCATTCTTTCCTTTTCTTTTGTCTTTCTGGTTGCTGTGCCCTTGTTAGGTCGAATTGTCGCTACGTGGATCTTGCTGTATGCGAGTGTAGCTGTCCGAATCATCTCCCCCCTTGCTCTCACATGACCGCTGTGGCTTTAAGAGCTGCTCCGAGGTATCGGCTTCAGTTTGCTCTCATGACATATATCAAAATTCATCTTCTCCGTGAAGAGAATCCCTTTGTAGATCAGACTTCTTTCATTTCTTTAGCTCCGCCTCCTGTTCCGTCTCTTTCAACGATTTTAGCTCTCGTGAAGAAACAGTTCTGGAGTGTACATACACCTGAAGACGTGGCTGTAGCCGCTCTTCAAGGAATGATCGGATTACTGTTGCGATCCTTTCAGAAAGCGTCAGGCCGGACTCCTCAAGAATTTCATGAGCTCCCGTCATCCGTTGACTTTGTCAGAGAAGAAAAGAATAGAATGAAAAGAGGCGATGATAAAGATGAAAGTACACCTGGAGTGGGACAAGAAGAAGAAGAAGATGAAGAAGAGGGAGAGGGAGAGAAAGAAGAAGAAACGAAGAGGAACAAAAGAGAAGAGAAGAGTGAGAAAGAGAATGGTGAGACGAAGGAGAAAGGAGAATGTGAGGAGACGGCGAAGAAAAAGAAGAGGGAGAGAAGAAACAAGAGAAGAAGAGGAGCCTACGATTTTCTCTTCGAGTCCACTGAAGATGAAGAAGCAGAAGAAGATAGAGATGCTGTTAGCTTGCCTGGCTCATGGAGTTCTTCTAGCGAGGAGGATTCTGCAAGAAGGCCGACGAAGGAGAATGAGAAAGAAGATGAAGATTTCTCTGAGAAAAGAAATGGAGAGGTTGGAGATAACCTGAGAATGATCAAGAGAAGAAGCAGAAGAAGATACGAGGAGGAGAAGAAGATCGAAGAGCTTCTGGATAGATCTCTTTCAGTGCTTCTGAAGCGTTTTGAAGATTGCAGAGAAAACAAGAAGAAGGGAGAGGAGACACCTCGCAGTTCCTTCTGCTTGTTCTTTTCTTCGCTTCTTTCTCTTCCTAGCCCGCATGCAGAGAGGAAGAAGGAGATTGCTTTTCATCCCTGTCTCGAGATGACTTGTACTCATGAGAAAGAAGAAGAAGAAGGACAGAATGATAGAGAGGAAAGTCCTCACCCTTCTCCGAGAGATGAAGAAAATGAAGAAGATCAAGAGAAAGAGAATAGGGAGGCGTTCTCGAGATTGCCGAAGAGAACTGAAGAACGAGGAGAGAAAGACGGGGATGATGACAAGGAGAAGGAAAAGAAGTTTTACCCAGTGACAAGTAGAATTGAAGCAAAGGAAAGAACAGAGGAAGAGGAAGAAGAAGAAGACTCGTATATCTTGAAGCAAGTGTCTGTAACCCTGAAGCATATGTTAGAGAAAGGAGAAGAAGCGGAGGGGGAAGAAGAAGAAGATTGTTTCAGCTTCTTTTCTGAAAGAGAGAAGAAGAAGTTCATGCTTTGGTGTCTGTTTGAGAATTGCATGCGCGGTATTATCTCGGGAGAATCTTCTTATCTTGTAGAAGATGAAAGAAGACACAACAAGAAGAAGAGAGAAGAGACAAGAAGAAGAAGAGAGAGACACTTTCCCATGCCTGCTTGTCTCCTGTTTAACTATATGAAGAATCTGAAGCGAAGAAGAAAAGCCAGTGGAGGAGAAGAAGAAGAAGATAACCCAAGTCTCTCTCTCCCTGTCGAGGAGGTCGAGAGGAATGAAGAGATAGAACTTGCGGAAGAACTCCAGGAGAAAAGCTTTTCATCGAACGGAGACACAACACATGTCGACCAGGAGGCAAAGAAGAAAAATAAAGAAGAGAGACAGGAAGAAGATGAAAGAGAGGAGGAGAAGAAGAAGACAGAAAGGACGAAAGAGGAGAAGAAGAACCATGAGGATCACGTCCTTTCTTGTCAAATCGAGGGAGAAAGGGAAGGTGACGCTGATGTGAAGAGAAGAAAAGAGAAAGAAAAAGAGAAAGAAGAAAAGAAGAGAAAGAATTCCAGTGACGCTCTTCTCTCCAAGGTAAAACAATTCTTTCATCTTGTGTGGGGTGAATCTTTTACTTCTTCTTCTCCTTCCTCTTCTTCTTCTTCTGTCTTTCTGAAAGCTTCGGAAGGTGTCTCTCATCATCCTATTATGGAAGGTAGTAAAGAGGAAGAGGATAGAGAAGAGAAAGAAGATGAAGAGAGAGAGAAGTTATCGTCTCGGTTGCTCTATGAATTTCAGGTCCTTCGACGCGAATTTCAACAAGACGACGGTGTGGGGGTCTCTCCAAATGGGGTGTACATACACCCGACAGCAATGAAGACAAGAAGAAGAAGAAAGAGGAGAATGTTTGACGAGAAAAGAGATGGAGAACGGATTCTCAAGAATCTGCTGAGCTTTCTTGCCGAGCTTGAAGATCGTCTTTCCTTACAGAAAAAAGTACTCTCTTCAGCTAAAGACCAAGAAGAAAGAAAGGACACACCTTCTCATTTCCCGGGAGAGATCTCTCCTTCTTCTTCAATGGACTCTCATCGTAACGCGGACGTTTCTAACGAGAGAACAACTAAAGCAAGGAGAGAGGCATTCTCTTCTTCTTCCTCCTCCTTCTCTGTGGTGAGAGAGATTCTAGCTCATCCCTTGTTACTTCAGAGCTTGGCTCAAGATTTCTTTACTCTTGGGTCGAAGCGTGTCACGAGGGGAGAAGAGAAGGGGGTGGAAGGTGAGAGAGAAGGGCATCGCCACTTTTCGAGAGAAGAAGAAGAAGAAGAGAGGGGTGATTCTGATGGATATGAAGATAGAAGATATGGGCGAAAAGGAGGAGGAAGAAGAGAGAAAGAAGAAGATGAAGAGCAAGAAGATGTTTCGTCAGAAGAAGAGTTACAAGAAGAGAGAGAGAAGGTCGGTGAGGGGAGAAGTGATAGAAGAAGTAGAAGAAGGGAATCGAGCTCATCTTCTTTGTTCTCAAAAGAGAAGGAAATAAGAGAGATTCTCCCGTTCCTTAGGGAAGGCAAAGAAGGAGAGAATGACCTGAAGCACTTCAAGTGTTTTGTCAACGACGAGATCATTATTACTTTATTCTTTCTTTTTCAATCGATACAAGGATCTTCTTCTTTTTCTCTCTCTTCAGTGAAGTTGGGGGGGGAAGGAGGACAAGGAAGAAACGGAGGTGTACATACACCTCATTTGACGATCTCTTCATCTTTCTTCTCGGGCAGACGTCAAAGAGAAGGAAGAGAAGAAGGAGGAGTTGTGAGAGACAAGAGAAGGCTGGTGTCAAGATATCAATGCCTTCTACTTCTTCATCTCTCTTCTTTCTCTTCTCTTTCTCATTCATCTCTTCTCTCGTCTTACCTTCCTCGAAGTCTGCAGGCAATGGCGAAGCTTGTCACCTCCGCACAACGGGCTCTTGGCGTCTTTCCTTTGCAAGAACTTTTCAGAAAGAAAGTAGGAGAAGAAGATGACGATGAAGAATCTACTTCAGGAGAAGAGGAAGAAGAAGAAGAGGAAGAGAGAAATTCTTCTATGGATTTATCATCCGAAGGTCGATCGAGACTTGAACAGATGCATGCAGCATCGATTCTCCCGGCAGTATGTCTGCTTGGATCGGAGTCTTTCTCTTCGTCTTTTTCTCTTGCTTCTTCGTGTTTGTCTGAAGACATATTTCCTTCTTTTTCTTCTTCCTCTTCTTTCTTCTCAATGATCGCTTCATCCGGGAATCGTCTTCATACGTCCTTTCCTTCACATCTCCTCCGTTCTTCTTCTTCTCCTCCTCTATCTTCTTCTCTCCCAGTAAGCCTTCCATTACTCTCATCTTCTCTCTCTCCCCTCCAGATCGTTACATTGGTCGCTTGTTCTCCTCCTCTTGTTGATCTTCATTTGTATCTGAACTGGCCTTCTCTCTTTCAGCCTCTTCATGGATCTCTTCTTTCTTTTCTACATCGACATGCCAATACTTCCCTCCCTCTTCTTCCTCTCCCTTCTCAAGCATCTGATATACGAGGAGAGAAGAAAGAAAATGATTGTTTCTCTTCTTCTTCTTCATCATTATCGACTCTGACTCTTTCGTCTTCATCGTACTTTCTTCTTCTTGGGCCGCAGGTCCTTATACGTCTCCCTCGATTGCATGCGTCTCTTGGTGCATGCAAGGAATCGATACATCCCTCTCAAGACATTCCACCTTTCTCTCTCGGTTCTTCTAGAGAAACATCTCTTCCTGTCCCATCTATACCTTGCTCTACGAAACACGTCAATGACTCTCGTCTTTGCTTTTCTTCTTCTCCTCATTCTTTCTCTGTCTCGAAGGCATTAAAGGAAAGATCTGTGCAAGAGAGAATCTCCTCCCCTTCCACATCACCTT
>NW_027157106.1:1033-1196 GCF_002600585.1 Cystoisospora suis | reverse complement strand
CCGGGTGTACATACACCTGAGATGCGACCATCATCCCTACAACCACAGGAAGAGCGATCCTCCCGTCTTTCTCACCGCAAAAAGCTCCTTTTAGCAAGTCGTCTTTTCTGTCATTTTGTGTGTTCTCTCCCGTCTCTTCCTCTTTTTTGGGTCATTTCCATTC
>NW_027157106.1:693-946 GCF_002600585.1 Cystoisospora suis | reverse complement strand
AGAAAGATTGCATGTAAGAGAGGAGAAGGAGGTTTTCTTGAAAGGAATGAAAGGACGAAGAAGATGTTGTCGGATGACGAGGGAGCAGAAGATGATGTTCTTCTATCAGAGAGACAAGGGCCGACGTGTAGAGATAAGAAGAGCTTCTCTCCGTCACCACAAGGAAGTAAACTCTCTTCTTTTCTCTCCAAATCTTTCTCATCCTGTCACACGTCTTCTTCTTCTTTCACGAAGAGAGAAGAAGATGAAGAAG
>NW_027157106.1:0-255 GCF_002600585.1 Cystoisospora suis | reverse complement strand
AAGAAGAAGAAGAGGATGATGTGGGTTATTCTTCTTCTTCGTCTGTGGTCGAGAAGAGATTGTTTTATCTTCTCCGTCACTATAAGAAAGACATCTTGACTCCAGATGGCCATCCATCTTCTGAGATATCTTGTTCTCCTCCTTCGTCTACAGCTTCGACAATCGATGTTGATGGCGGGAGTATCGGTACTGGCAATCGGAGTACACCGACAATCGATTTTGCCGTCAATCAGAGTGAAGGCCTTCATTCGCGAC
>NW_027157105.1:0-3976 GCF_002600585.1 Cystoisospora suis | reverse complement strand
GACACCAAGAATCATTACAACGCTAAACATTCGAAGCGCTCACAAGGCTCACTTGTCACCTCATTCAATTCTAATCAGCTATTCCTCCGTCAAGTCGCCCCCAAGAACCTTTCTCACTCCCAGCCGTTCGGTTCCCTCGCTCTCTCAACTTCCTCTAGGCGAGACACACTACAAACCATGCGGTGCTACCAATTATTTATATGTATAGGTATATAACTGTCACGCTCGCGCCCTGGAACCAACTCATCTCCTGAGTTTGACCTCCGAGGCTTCTGGTCGATTGAGCAGAGCCGTCACGTTACACAGCCTACCTAACATATGAGGCGTGGACGTACCAGCGTTCCCAAGCTGCTTGGGTTGGGGTTGACTCCACCCGGCTAGCTTTCGTGGAAACTACTACGAGTTTAGGCCACTAATCTTCGATGTGTGCAACTCCGGGGGTAGTGGAGTGCTCGGGGACCCTCGTGAAGAGCAGAAAGAAAGGGAGCGTCCCCGCTGACGGCTCGTCTGACGAGTCCAAATGAAGGCTCGCGTGTGCGGACCGAGAGATTTCTTCGGTCAACCCCGGAAAAAAAGGGACGGCCAAAACATTTTTAAGACCCAGGCAAAGTCCTTTGAGCTACGGAACGGTGCAGCCACAGGCCGGACACTTTTCCACATACTGTTCTGTTCTCGCACACGTACACACGCACTCGTGGTAACCTCCTTTCTAAGGAGCCGAATCGACGTCGGACCTCACTCATTCCTTTTGGTTACCTTCACAGGTCTCGTTCTTCACCTGAACTTCTCTGCCTACTTTGGAGAGAAGGAAAAACCACACATTGTCTGGTCTGACGATTTTTCTTAAAAAAAGATCCCCCCCCCCCTTCGTTCTCTCCTGCTGACCCTTCCTTCCATACCGTTCCTCATTTCTGTCTACTTTCCGTGTCGTCTCTGTCTACTCTACTGGTTGCTTAAAGGTTTCACTGACTTAAGGAGTTTGGCTTCCAATCATACGAGGTTTCTTGTTGTTATGTCGATCTAAACTGTGAGGCTTGCCCTTGGAACTAAAGGGCTTGAGCTGGGTCTAGGCTTTTCTCTTGCTCTACTCTCTTGACTCGGCTGACCTAGGTTCCAGTTGCTCTCCTGACTCTATGACTATAGAATACTTTTTCCGTTCCGGCTTCTTTCCCCCTCCCTACACCAACGGGGTGCCGCACAAGGTACACTCTCACAGGTACATTCTCATTTATAACATAGGTAGCATTTGCACTCACACAGATTCACCAGATCACTTTTATCCCTTTAACCCCAGAACACGAGGCAGAGTTCAAAACTCTGACAAGAGAGGTCTGGAGAGCCAGGGACTTTCCCCGAAGGTGTAGCAGACGAACTCGACTGCGTGTCCGATAGGTATCTGAAATTCGTGAGTGCGTTTTGGGCTTTATTTCGTGCTTGACTGGGTATCCGACGGCTGCCCTGTACGTCAGCCCTCCCACGGACAGAGGGGCGGACAGAGCGGACTATTCCTACGATAACCCAGGTGCTCCGTGGCTATGTTCGGGAAGATACAAGTGGGCTAGTTTTCTGCCTATGGCGGAGTATGCACCTAACAGCGCTGTCCATGAAAAAACGCAAACCCAGTCTGTTCTCACTCGTGTAGTTCAGCCACCGAACGATTTCCGTAACTCCCCCAAAGATGATGTGAGAATCGCGCTGAGCTTCTGGAGACAGCGGCACCGCGTGTGGCAATGGCCAAGGCCTTCCTAAAAAAAGGCGCAACAGGTGCAGAAGAGGAACTTCTACCGCGGGCGGCAACATGAAATATTCAGTGTTGGTGATCTTGTTTTTGTGTCCTCTCGGCTACTACAACAGAAAAAGGGGGAGACAGTGCTGGGTCAAAGGTGGTTTGGACCGTTTACCATGAATAGGCGTATCAGCGATGTGGCGTATGTTGTTGGTTTTCCTCCACCTACTCGCTTGCACCGCACTGTAAATATATGCTTCTTGCAGGTGTCGCGTGTCCTCCCGCTACCCGCGCGTGCTCTTCGGGAAAGGAAACTTCGACGGCAGCCGAGCTGCAACAAGCAGTAGCCGACGGACGCGGCCAGACGGACAAGACGAGCAAGCACGCGTACCCTGTCGGAGCGATTTTGGACACAAGGCTGCGCCGGAAGCGTAATGGGGCGAAAGAGCGGGAGTTTCTAGTGAGGTGGGCCGACCCGGAACTCGGTCAGAAATGGGAGAGCCGTAGCTTACTAGCGGATGTGCTGACACCTGGCGACCTACAGCTGCTAAAAGAAGCGAACGCTGGAGAAAATTCAGCGCTTGAAGGCGCGCGGGGAGTGTAATGCGTGTGTGATGACTCTGTGTTGGTCACGCATATGCGACGCAATAGGCATTGTGCTTCAGCCGTCAAGCCGCGTATGTCGCGCCCGCCGGGGGCTGTGCCATTTGGAATCACCGCCCTCCTGGGGTTAGTGTCGTGCACGCCCTGCGCAGTCGCAGCGGGGTCGGAAAGTCGGAAACTTGTACAACAAAACTTTACATTCTTCTCCATCCTGGTTCGCATCATTGGCTTCTGATAGAAATGGAGTCCTGCTGCCGCCGATTGTTCGTCGTCCTTGGCTGCCGAAATCTCTCCTCCGTCTGCTGAAGTCTTTTTCTTGCTCCCTGTCACCGATTTGTACTCCTCTGAATCCATTAGAACAAACTTGGTCTTCTTTCGAATTCTACGTCTTCGGCTTTCTCGGCAAAATCCCTCTCCCTCGTACTAACCCTCCTTTTCCACATGTAAGAACGTAAAGATCTTCCGGTACTTCTAAGTCCCCTTAAGGCTGATTCGAAGCCGGAAACTGGTGATGTAGTAGATGTCCCCAGGACCAGAAATATGGAGGCGACTGCGGAAGCAGTCCACGATCAGGCTACCGGCGCCGAGCGAGCGGGCGACAAGCGCGTGGTGAGAAGTGAACCGCCGCCAGGTCTTGTGAAGGGACGAGTGCCGACGACAGAAGGAATCCCTAGGGGGGCGCGCAGGCGTGACGCAGGCATATGGGCGACAGTGGATATTTGAGGAGAAGCTACAATGGGATGCACCTCGGAAACGAGTTATGGGTTTGGAATCGAACAATGCGCATTTCCGCGGTATTGAGCGTGCCGCATTGCGGAAGGAGCGGGGAGGAGGCCACCGAGGCCGGCTCTACTACGAGAGACCGGCTGAGATTGGGGCCGCTACGGCCCTTTGGGGCGCATTTCTGATAATAGTGGACAAAGTATGCGGGATTAATTTAGGGTGACGCGCATGTCTCTAGGCTACTTCATGCCTTGTTCCATCAGGGCATATCACTCATAGAAGAAACTACGGTCAGTCTCGACATGGTGCCCCAGTTGGTCACGTGGTATCTAGACTGGACTCGAAAAGCAGTTTCCCGGAGAAACAGAAGCCTAACAAGCACTGAGGAGTCTCTCGGGAGGCAGGGCAACCTCACCCGCGGGCTGTACAGCAACGACGCTCGGTGTCGGGAGGTACAGCCATGGCTCCTGGTCAAGAAACACGGGTTACCTTGGCCGGACGGTACACTCCAAACTGCTACTCCTAGGTACGCCCCTTTTCCTCTCGGAAAGGAGTGAACACGTCGAGAATGCCCTGCCTTCCTAATGTGGCCTTCTGCTCGTCTGTGCAGGAGCCATGAACGCTGAAGGTCCTTTAGACAACTGCACTCTGCAGGCTTGGCCATCTCTCGGGAGGAGGGAGTCGCGGCGCGGTTGTAACGCTGACGGAATCCGAGCCCCACTATCTGACCGAAGCGAGGGGCTGCTGCCGCGGTGCCCTTTTTTCTCAGGCCATTGCAGCTGATCCCCTGAAGCTAAGCTATTCGTGTGGATGAGGAAGCCGCTGAGACTGGAGAAACATGGGCGCGCTACAACGTGGACGGGGGGACCGCACACGCAATCGTACTGTCGTAGCGGTCCCCCCGTCCACGTTGTAGCGCGCCCA
>NW_027157104.1:644-911 GCF_002600585.1 Cystoisospora suis | reverse complement strand
CCCAAACTAACTTTCTGATCCTTTTTCCTCCAAATTTCCGTGTGCTGAAGTTCTTCGTTGAAAGGCTGACCGTTTTCGGGTCTCCTTCCGTGAGTTTCCGGGCGGATTGGCTTATGGAGAGCGACCGGGTGACCGCTTCCGAGCGTTCGTCGACCCTGACTCGACTCTCCCAACGTTTCTTTTTCTTTAAATTCTTCCTTCCTTTGCCCCTTTACTCTAACATCTTCCCCTGACGCTACAATTTCTTCCTCTCTACGCTCTTTCTGG
>NW_027157104.1:0-145 GCF_002600585.1 Cystoisospora suis | reverse complement strand
GATGACTGGTCCGATAGCAGCATCCGTCGTCTTGGGGAGGAGAAGCCGCTCCGTTGTTCGACCACCTGGGTGAGTTTGGGTCGTTTCCGTACCCTCCAGTCATTTTTGCTGGTAAGTCTCTCCATGACTCCTTGTTTCAGGTTGT
>NW_027157103.1:1290-5986 GCF_002600585.1 Cystoisospora suis | reverse complement strand
TCGTTCTCTCTCTTTTCTTTGTGTTTCTTCCTTCTCTTTCTTTTCCTTCTTTCTAGGGGATGCGAGAGGATGAGATTTTGAAAGTAGTCTTTCACGGTGCATGGGTGGCGTGTCATCATAACCTACGGCAAGAACATTCGGGCCTTCTCGCTCGGCTTATATCCGGAGAAAAGCTCTCGACAGCCGAAGAATACTCTCTGCTGTATAGACACCCCAGGAGGACTCCCTTTCGATTCTCAAAGAAACAGCACAACTTCGCCGAACAAACCATACGAAGATTTGGAGTAAGGAGACAAGAATTAGATAAGAGAGAAGGGGAAGAAAGAGAGAGACAGAAAAAAAGGAATCTCTATATCTCCTTATCTTAAAGCTTGGAAATTGGTTCTGTCTCTTCTCTAGACCTCTGCCTATGTATCTTGTTCTCTAAATACTTATCAGTCTAGGTTCATCTATGTATTTATAAGTGTATAGAGAGAAATGTATCTCTCTATCTATCCATCTGCATGTGCCTGTGTGTCTATCTATCTACCTATCTATGGGTGTAGATAGATAGACAGATAGATAGATTAAAGATAGACAGATTAAATTTAGATTAAAGATAGATAGATTAAAGATAGATTATAGTCTTTACATATCACGATGTATGAAGTAGATGAGAGAGACTGCGTGGAAGCAGACAAGATAGAATAAGTAGAAGAAGATACCTTAAGACTTTTTGTCAATCTCTCAAGAAGAATTGAAAGAAAGAATTATCCCTTGCAGACATATCCATCATCTTGGAGAGAGAGCGGAAGCTTCCTTCTTACCATGTCTGTCACATGAGGCCTCCATATCTTTCATCCATCATCCGCTCTTCTTCCTTCTTCTTCTCTCTCTTTCTTTCTTTCTTTCTTTTTCATTTTTCTATTCTTAACCCGGTTTTGTTCAATCGGGGTAATTGACGGTGTTTCTCTTTGCCTTGTTTCACAGAGAGATTCTCCATCAGTTCATATGGCGATAAATGGATGGCGAGGCTACGTGTATTCTTTTCTTGTGTTGACCTTCATCTTCTTCTGTTTACTCTATATCTATCGCACTTTGAAGAGACGAGCAAGAAGAAGAAAGTCTGCTAGTCATCAAGAAGCAGCCAAGAAGTCCAAGCTCTCTTCTTCTTCTCGAGGTGTGGAGGGTGTAGAAGAGGGAGAAGAGCGAGAGAGAGAAATCTTTATCGAGACGGGAGAGGAGAGAGGGAGCGGCGCGGGGATGTCTCTCACATCTCTCAAGAGTGGGAGAAATGCTAAGGCAAGTCAGAAACAGAGAAAGACGGCGGGAAGATCTACGCCACCCCTCACAGAAAGAAATGAAGGAATATAAGAATCCTATGACGATAATGAAGACAAAGAAAGAAAGAAAGGTGGAGAAAGATACGCAACAGGATGAACTTGCCGGATGAACAAGAGAAGACAAGAAATCCAGGGGTTCGAAGAAGAAAGAAAGAAGAGGAAGATAGATGATGTGGGGCAAGAAGGAAGGAAAGTGGATGAAACCATCGATAGAGAAGAAGAAGAAGAAGAGGAAGAGGAAAGGAATGTTGGTAGGCGGGGGTGGGAGAGTCGAGCCTTGGCTATGAGAAGGGAGGCAAGCAGTTGATCGAACACTGCATAAAATGATATAGACAGAGAGAGTAAGAAAGACAGAAAAGGAAAAGGGTGAAAAGAAGAAAAAGAAGAAGAAGGAGGGTTTAATAGCTGTCTATCTATATATCTGTTTAGCTACCTGTGTATCTGTCTGTAATCTGTCTACCTTTCCTTCTGGATCTACCTATCTCTTCTTGGTTTTTCTCTGACGTCATTGTATTTTTCTACTATTCTTAGCCGCCCGGTCTATTCTTTCTCAATTAGACAAATATCTGTCTCTCTCATCCCCTATCTATCTCCATACAACTTGTTCGAGATAGATCAAAGATAGATAGATCAACGATCGATCTACACCGTATTGGGTTTGGCGTTGCGTTGCATGTGTCTATAGATACAGATTGATATGCATTTATAGACATAGAGAGACAGAGAGAGGGGACGAAAGAAAGAATGAGAGAATCAGGGGACCCGAAAGGAAGAAGGGACAAGGCTTCTGTATAGATGCACGAATACATACCTGCATGCATGCATGCACATGAGTTGATAGATAGATAGGAATATATGCGTACACGTATAGGTGGAGTAGATATAGACGGCTTTTGTCGTAGTAAATGAAGAAGAAGAAGACCGACCAAGCAATTGATGTGTCTCTCTGGATTATTCTCCATACACTTCCCCCCCTGTCTGTTCATATGTCGACCGATTTTGTCTCTCTATCTCCTATCTATTCACCTCTCAACTCCCAGGAGGGGGGGGCGACGGATATGTTCATATATATGTATAAATATATATATATACATATGTGTGTGTATATGTATGTATATAGTTGTAGTCAGTCTTTCTTCAGCCTGTGATTGAGAGAGATTGATGATGGATGGATGGATGGATGGACTCCCTATGGTTTGTAGCTTCTTCAAAGAAAGAAATAGGGTGGTCGGTGTGTTGACAAATGTCAAGAGAGATGAAGAAGGAGAAGTTGAGAGAGACTTTACATCTCTTCTACTTCTTCTTTCCTTTTCTTTCTTTTTCTTCTTGGTCTTCTTTCTTTCTTTTCCATACAGTTTTCATCGATTTATAAGCTTACCATCTCGATCAATCATCTATTAAATCTATCTGTATCGATATACGTATATACATATCTATACTCGTCTTTGACCCATGTCTCTCTCTCTTTCTCTTTCTCTGTACAAAACTATCTATATCAATATGTATATCTATCTCTCTATTTCTGTGTGTGTATGTCTATCTATCTCGCATGTGGCCGGAAGAAGTTAAGCATCATGAGTGAGGTCGATACGGCCTATCTACCTAAGAATAGTATTTGACCTATCTATCTATCTGTGTCTTTCTTTCCTTTCTTGTTAAAAGTTTTATATTTATCTCCTTCTGAACGGGTTTGTCGACTAAAGAGTTCTCTCGTCTTCTTCAAGAAAAAGATGATCTTTCTCTCTCCTCTCGACTTGTCTCATTCTCTCCTATCAAAAGAGAAAGAAAGCGAAAAGTTTATTTCTCTCCGCTCACTTTAATCTAGATTCTCTGAACTGTTTGTCTTCTTCTGCTTCGTCCTTCTCCCTCTCTTTTTCTTCTTCCCTTCCTTCCTCTCTCTCACAGCAAGAGTAGTTAACGCACTCCTCTCTTTCTCTCTCAGCTGGAGGTACACTAGACTCGCCAGACCCGTCAATTCCAATCTCACAAGTATAGAGAGCTATATAGAGAGCCCTACAGATGCATATACATATATATATATATTTATAGTCACATAGAGGGAATAGACTGAAGATGTGTAGATAGATAGATTAAAGACAGGTAGAGAGGCAGATATGTGTGTGGACTTCTGTGTATATGCATGGTAAGTATATCCGGTAACGAGACATTTCGAGTAGGAGATGGCTGATAGAACTTCTTCTTTCTCGTCCCTTGACCTCTGCATAGATCTTGCTTCTTCTTCCTCTTAAGACCCGTCATTCTTATCCTAAGAAGAAGAAGTAACGGATATAAGTAAGATACACTCCCTCTCCCCAACTTCCCTCTATTCACACGGCCATTCTGTACTTCACTCTTCGTCTTTGCATAGATTTCTCCTTCGTCTTTGTATCGATTTCTCCTTCTTCTTTATCTTCGAACTATGAAGAGAGAAAGGGGGGGTGAAGAGGAGGAAATAAATAGATAGAGATAGATAGATAGATATTTCCAGCAAAGTCTTTCAGATATTCTCCACTCTCTCTGGATCGAGCTATCTATCAACATGCTTTTCTTTTTTTCTTCGTAAAGAAGGCAAAAAGACCAACACCAGGAAGGAAAGATGAATTGACAAAACATCGATATAACATAGCTAGCTAGCTAGCCAAGATGTATTGTATGAGCATAGTATCTTATCGACGATTTCCCCCGGAGCAGAGTTGATAGAAACAAGCACAAACAGGTACCAACACACCATGAGAGAGGGCGATCTACCGAAAGACCAATTAAGAGAGAAATAGATAAAGCGACGAGACTTTCCGCTTGACCAGATTCTCTTCATCGCGTCATGAAAAGAGAGAAGAGAGAGAGAGAGGTAAGATAGAATGTCTAAGAAAGAATGTGTATCTATCTATCTATCTCTATGTCTCCCTCTATCTCTACTTCGAATCTCTTGTTTTCCAGCATTCCTTCCTTCCTCTTTTCAAGAGTCACCTAGAGCTTTCTTGAAAGAAGAAAAGAGAAGGTCTTTGAGTTCAATCACCCCATTGCGTTCATTCCTCAAGTCAGAAGAAAGAAAGAAAGAGAAAGAAAAGAGAAAGAAAGCTATGAGGAGGGTGAATGGCTCGATCCATCATTCATCATTCTCTATAGACGTTTCAGAGAGAGAAAGAGCTTAGGTGATCTTCTTCTATCAGGGATTAAAACAGAGAAAGAGAAGCGAATCTAGTCTAAAATCTTCTCCTGGCAAACCTAGTGATAGAAGAAAAGTTGCCTCTTCAAAAAGGGAGAAGCTCGAGGGTGAATGAAGTAGTAAGATGCTGAAAGGCAATCTCGCTTTCTCTTGTCTCTTTTCTGTCTTCGTGATAAAAGCGACTACTCCTCCTACTCCTCCTACTACT
>NW_027157103.1:634-1044 GCF_002600585.1 Cystoisospora suis | reverse complement strand
GATAGATTAAAGATAGATATAATTATATGCCCGCCGACTGAGAACTAGAACTCTCCGGTGTATAGACAGGCCGTCATAATAAGTCTGGGGCGCGAGGGGGAGGAAAAAGGGCATCCTTTAATTTACTCGTCATGGACCCTTTGCTTGTATTTGTGTGAGGTGAGGGATTATGACGATGATAAATGGAGAAGCAAAGAGAACTGATCTGAAGTGCGAAAGAAGAGACTTCGTTACTCCTCCTCCTAGTTAGTGCATTTATGCTGTCCGTCCATACCCCTCAATGCATTCTTATCATCTTCATTTAGACCCGTTCGGTTCTCTCGACACATTAACAAGTCCATTCACGTACAAAGAAGGAAAGAAAGAAACATAAGAGAGAAGAGGCGCGAGAGAATCTTCTTTTTCTTCTT